>NC_056735.1:338900616-339018116 GCF_019279795.1 Protopterus annectens
GGTCTGCCAGATTCAGCCATTACTTTTGATAATGTCCTTTTTTATAATTTACTTATAATGTATCCAATTCAATATTATATCTGTGTTATATAATATGCTGCATTGAGTTTCATTCTTCTTGTTTCTTTCTCCTTCTAACTTTTTGATACTATCAGTTTTCTTTTCTTCTGATGTATCATTTTTGCTGCTATCATTGCCCTTATTTCATCCCACCATTTCAGTCTCAGTTTGATTTGTCTATGATATTCTCATCTAATGTTTGAACTATTACATAATTTGGCATGCTTTTATCAGCTGCTTCTCTACATGTATAAAGCACAGATCATTATACAATGTTTTTTAGCAATTTCTTGCTGTACTTTCACTCTTACAGTTATATAATCAAGAGTATACCTATATTTCATTGTAATTTCTATTGTCTGTCCATTATGGTTCTTCTTAGTTATGAACTTATATCTTCTACTTTCTTAAGTTAGACAGTTATTCATGACTCTCCATATGCTTTTCTACTATCATTGTTTTTTTTTTTATCCCTTCAGGAAACTGTTTATCTTCGTGTTATATTTTGCAATCTCAAATTTCAACTAACAGTGGGTAAAACTGCTTTTCAGTTTGTAGCCTGCTACAGATCACCCCCCCCCCCAGACTCAGGACCATCACTCAGCATTCCTGAGAACATTGGAAAATATGAAGGTCTCACCAAACACCATGATATTGGGTGACTTCAACTATCCAAACATCGACTGGGAAAACTATTCAAGCCCCAACTCCTTTTCCCTATGATTCCTTGAGTTTATAAATTCAAATGCCTTGGAACAACTGATCACCACTCCCACAAGAGGGGACAACATATTGGACTTGGTCATCACCAACATGGGGGCCAAATGCTCCATACCAGAGCTAAACCCCTTGTTGGTAAGATCAGACCATAAACTAATCACAATGGACATCCATATCACGACCCCACCCCCAGCAAAGGAAACCACTGCGAAAAATTTCTCAAAAGCAAACTTTACACTCCTCAAGACTGAGGTGGAAAATTTCAAAGCCCCCGAGCATATAGAAAATGCTACCCAAACCACCAAATCTTATACAATTGCACTCTATGAGCAACTTCAGAAATGCATGGATCGTGCCATCCCAAGTAAAACCAAGACTCATTCCTCTAAAAACAGAAGACCAGTCTGGTGGACCCCTGCCATAAATAAGCTATACAACAGAAGGAGGAAACTATTGCATGTAAGGGCAAAATCCCAAAAAGGGAGGTCATCCCTGAGCAGTACTAGTAAGAAACTTCGATCCCTCATAAAATCATCAAAGGCTTTGAAAGAAAAATCACCAAAGACTCTAAAGACCGTCACAAGTGTTCTTTAGCTACATCAAGAATCTGGGTGGCAACTCTCAGATATGCTCTGAGCTGGTGCAAAATGGCACAAAATACACTGAACCCACTGACATAGCCAACATCCTGGCAGACAGGTTCAGTGCAAACTTTACTCCCCCTTCCCCACCAAAAGAGCCAGTGTCTATCCCAGAAGAATGCAATCCCCCAGACATCACAGACACACAAGTGAAAGCAGTTCTCTCCAAAGTAAAAAAATACAGCATCAATGGGGCCGGATGGTATCCCGGGCTGTGTCTTACACGAGCTCCAAAACAAACTAAACCCTCACATAAATTCACTGTTCCAACACAGCCTTACCTCAGGTTATGTACCCGAAGAATGGCGTACAGCAACAGTGATCCCACTCCACAAAGGTGGTGCCACAACGGATCAAGGGAATTATTGCCCTATAAGCCTGACTAGCCTGGTCTGCAAGGCTATGGAGCGCATCATCATGGATCTCATAAACAAAGACATTGGGAACCTCCAAACACTGGACCCTACCCAATTCGGCTTTGTTATAGGCAGATCTTGTCTCTAAAATCTAGTTGACTTCTTCAAAATAGTCACCAAAGCCATCGATGAGGGAAAGGTAGTCCACACAGCCTACCTGGACCTTGCAAAGGCCTTCGACACAATACCCCACTCTGGCATCATAAACAAGCTTACCAGCTTAAATATTAACCCATATGTCACAAGATGGGTTGCAAACTGGCTCAGGGATAGAAACTCACATGGTCAGAGTCGCGGGTGCCATGTCTGACTCTAATCCGGTTACAAGTGGCGTCCCACAGGGCTCAGTCCTGGGACCCCTCTTGTTCGGTATATACTTCTCTGAGGTAAAGGCAAACACGGGGGGACTATGGCTTACCATGTTCACAGATGAATACAAACTGGGAGCCATAATCGACTCACTGGCTCACATAATCATCCTCCAGCAGGGCCTTACGGAGACGGATACCTGGTGTCAGAACCATGGCCTTAAGCTAAATGCTAAAAAGTGCATAGTCATCTCCTTTGGGAAAAACAAAGTGCCCACAAACTGCCACATAGGAGGTAATCCATTAAGTATGGAAGAAGTAATTAGAGATCTGGGGACCCAAGTAGATAGCAACCTCACCTTTGACAATCACAATGCCAAAGTGGTTAGAAAAACCTTCTATATAGCTCAGATAATCACAAAAGGGTTCACATCTAGGTCAAGAGAGGTCATTGTGCCCCTCTACTCATCATTCATCAGGCCCATAATTGAGTACAATGCCCCATTTGGGATGTACCTTACCAGACACCTGCAACAGCTGGAGAGACCTCAAAAATACCTCACCAAGAGGATTGTGGACCTCAATCAGATGCCCTATGCAGCTCGATTAAAGAAACTCCAGCTCTACTCAGTTGCCTACCGCCTACTCAGAGGCGATCTCTGCCTGACATACAAGGCCATGTCTAACCCAGAATTGTTGGACATGCTCCATCTCAAAAAAACCAAATCCATCAGAGCTACATGCTCCAGGGATCTAAACCTTAGCACAACAATAAACAGGACATGCTGGAGGGATAGATTCATATCCCAAAGGCTTCCCTCACTCTGGAATAGAATCCCAGTCCATGTTAGGCAGAGACCCTCACTGACCCTCTTCAAGAGAAATCTTGATGAGTGGATGGAAAATCGTAAATTTACTCTCGGGATCACTTCTATGGCCCTGCTGGATAGAGGCTCAGGAATCTAGACTATAAGGGAGGCAAAAGCCAACACATTCTGGCTAGGCTTGTAAATGCCCTGGGGCAGATAGCCTAGTACCTACCTATGAACCTATTTCCGTCAGTGTTGTGCTCTAAAGTTAAATTCTCCACCAGTAAAGGTTATCATCTTACCCATTTATTGTTACTATTCAATCTTCTAAAAAAAAAAAAAAAACACTAACAAGTTTGTATAACCCACGTGATAAGATTAGGCATTTCTTATTCCAGTGTTTTTATCTGTCATTCTTGCTAGCTATATTATCCTCTTTCTAGTCCTATTAACTTTTTTCCTGTGATGTATAACCTTTTCTTAAAAAAAATGTCTTTCTCTCTTTCCCCACTAACTATATAATCATTTCCAATAACTTGAAATTCTTTTACTTTTAATTTATCAGTATATCATGCCCAAAATGTTGCTCCTGAAGTACTTTTACTTATGTTTTTGACTTTTTTTAGGTTGATGTTTTATCTTGTTTTTCTGGGGTATGAATCATGTTTTATACTCCAAGAAAAATTATATTTACAAACACAGTTTCTCTTTTAACCTCCTCATTGCTACTTCACACATTTACTCTTCTGGTTCATTCTTTCAGTGTTGATAATTTAGGAAATCTACTTCAGCTTTTCAGCCAAATATCAGTTTCCTCCTCTGCACAGTTTTGTGTAGTCTTCAGTCATCATTGTCATCAGCCCTCTTTTCACATTTTTGCATGGAGCCTAGGTGTTAACATGACTATTACTCAATGTGACCAAATCAGCTAGAATCAGTGTTTACTACCGATACTGTTTGTTTTTGTAATTTATATAGTTTGGAATGCTCCTTCATTGTATTGAATTATCTTCTAAAAAGGCCATCACCAACCCTTATTAAATGTATAATATTACAGTCTTATAGCCATGTAGTTCATGAACTAGTCAAATATTGTTCATCTATTTGCACTGTCTTCATAAAATGTAACTATTAACGATTGAAAGCTTTACCTAAGCAAACTAAGCAACCCACTTGTATTATGCTCTGTTCCCTATTTTGCATTTTATGAATGTGTATGATTAGAAAATAGTATACCTGAGCAATAAGGTTAATACACGCTTGCCAGCTACAAAGATTAATTTGAAACAGCAAAAACTTATGTAACATCAAAAAGGACAGACTTTAAATGTATACGTTCGCCCATTTATTTGTATTGACACAAACTTATCTAACATAAATCTATAGCTTTTTGTCACTGGCACAGAATAATTTAAAAGCTGACAAAACATGTATTTGATATTAGCAGGTATATGTTTCTGAATGAGAAAAAAATCTCATTTCTACCTCTTAAGTGAAAAATCTTAAAACTTCATAAATAATTGAAAAAGTAAGACTTTACTTATATACCTTAGTCTGTTGTACTGTTCAAAAGTCACATATTCATAATGTTATTAAATGCTCTGAGCATAACATTTGTCCTTGCATATAACAAATTCCTTGCCCTCTACCATCTTCCATCACAACTACAACTGCCACTTACTAGTTAAAAAGGCATCTTCTTAGTTTATGTTATATAGCAATTATATCAATAATAACTGTCTGCAAACTCTTGACTCTTCCATTTTTTTAATAAATAGTGATATGAATGTGGAAAAGGGCAAATTGTTAACAACTTCAAAATATTTCAGAAACAGGTTTCCCCATGCATTTTCCTCTTAAGTACACACAGAGAAATTTTAAGTAGTCTAAAAACTGTAAACCAATGCGATGGCAGAGCCCACAGTGCTATGCATTTATACATCATCACTGCCCTTTATGATCTGCATTTCTTTCATAGAATTTTAAAACAGAAATTCAGCTCTCTTAGTTAAAATTGCTTTGGGAGAAAACACTTGACAGTATAACACTAAAGCTTATTCAAGCAACTTGACAGAAAATTCACATTGAATAATCTTGTAAAATGATTGCATTAACATCCACAGTTTTGTTATGGCAAGTCATAAATCTTACTCAAAATGAAAATATTTTACAGTTGTATCAGTTTCATAATAAAAACCTCAAAAAGAACTTTTAAGCACCATTCTTTTATATTTTACTAGACTGCCAACTATCTTTTACAAAACTAATTATAACCCCTCACCATTGTTATATATTAACATGCTATAAACAATGAAAAAACAAATCCACTGGAACCACAACATATCTCTAATATGTATCACTCACAAGTAAAATAGAAGTAAAAATGCTAGTAAAACTTTCACAAAAAATGCTTCATCAGGCTTAATACCCACAATACCATAGGACTTTAAAATAAGAAACTCACAGTTACATGATCCACAGCAATTTATCAAATCACATTATATCTATCAATTACATTAAAGACACAATACTTCTAAATATGACCATGTAATTCATATAAAATTGGCTTTATATTTATGGTTCCATTTAGGCCAGGTAATATATCGGCTCAGAACTGAGGATCCATCTAAGTTCCTGTTTTTCAGTAATACTAATTATGTCCCCACCTCTAATAGGTGCGTAAATAACTTACCAAATCAGAAGTCAAAATGAATGCATGTTGTCAGTGCATGATATGTGCTTATATAATGCATTTGTACTGACTTTTCAGGATATCTTTGACAAGTGACTATCAATGATCTGTTTTAATTTCCTATTAGTTTTGCCTATATAAGAGGCTGTGCAGGATAAGCATTTTGCTATATATATCAGATCCTTTGTATTACAAGTACCATAGGAATGGAAAATGGACTACCCAATACAGGATGTTGAATAATATTACCAGTATAAATATAAGTAATAAATACAATCAAGACACTTAAATGTGCCAATTTTAGAAGAATATAATTTACTCATATTTTTGTCTGCTTTTTATAGCATAAACAGTTTTTTTATATTCATTCTTTTTTGTACCCAAATTTCAAGCCATGTTGTGAATGAGTTTTAAGTTTAAGTATTTGCTCAATAATTGACCAATATTTTTTTTATAATACCTTGAACAACCATTGTATTCTTATTATATGTAAGTATGCATCTAAGATAGCTCTCAGGTTTAGGTGATTTGGTAGTGTTTGTCACGTGATTATTGAATTATTTAATTATGTCTTTGTTAGACCATCTCGAATCCCATTATTTTAAGGAATCATATACATAAGCCTCTCAATAAGCCACCTTTTAGACTGATCATCTTGGTCTGTGGATGGATCACAGAGCCGATGTCTAAATTTGTAGATCAACAATTAAAATTAAGTTAAATTAATTTAATTTAATTAAAATTAAATTTGGGTTGGGAGGGTGGCCTAATGGTTAAGGTGTTTGCCTTACAAACACAAGGTGCAGGGTTTGAATCTCACAAGGGATAATTGGCTAGGCATAAAATGTCTTGCAAGGGCAGTTACCTTAGTAATAATCTATGAACCTATGAAATAACTTCTATGAACCTATGAAGTCTGAAAAATATTAGTACGATTGTTAAAGATACACCTGATTTTTTTTTAAACAGCTTTATGAATGGTCCTTACCTCATGATTTAACCAATTGTTATTTTTTTACTTTGGAAGTTGACTCACTGTTCACAGTAATTCCCAATAATGCAGGAATTGAAATGATAACAACACATTTACTTTTTGTACCAGCTTTTGATAATTATACTTATAAATGTAGTATGTGAACTCCTTGAAGTAGCATTAATGAATAATGTATTTATCTTTTAGAACAAATTGTAAAAACAATGTCAAAGTCTAGCAATGGGCATGCCAATGGCTAATTCTTAACAAATATTGTTATGTACACCTGGTAACGAAATTGTGTTCTTAATGAAAATAAAAGTCCTTATTTCAGTAAGATTGTTTTTTGTTGTAGGTTTGTTTATTACCTTTTCCTGATATGGAAAGGTAGCCTTGTACAGTTTAAAGAATTTTATTCGAATATATCTAGAACTACTAGCTTTTTACTATTTAAGAAAACTGTACATGAGAACAAAATAGATTTTCTTGACATTACTGTGACTAAAAATCAGACAGGTAAGATAGAGGCAACTTTATATAAGAAAAAGGTGAAGCAGAATAATTATTTACAGAGAAAAGTATGCACCCACACTTAATATTTGACAGCATAGTGATGAGTCAAATGGGTAGGTTGTCCCGTTTAAATTCAGACTTTAGAAAGATGAATAAACAAATGCAAAATTTATCTGATGATTTTGTAAATACGGGATATGATTCTGAAAGAATTGATGTTATTAAGAGCAAGATAACTGAAAAGCATAATACTGTTTTTAGACCAATTTTTATCTAATATGACAAACACTACCAAATCCCCTAAAAGTGATAGCTTTCATATATTTATACATATAAATGATAAGAATACAAAACTGTTCAAGGTATTATGAAAAAAATATTGGTCAGTAATTGAACAAATACCCAAAATTAAAACTCATTCCCAATGTGGCTTGAAATTTGGGTACAAAAAACCTAAAAAAACTGTTTATGCAATAAAGAACAGTGAACGATAGAGTAAATTATAGTCTTCTAAAATTGGCACATTTAAGTGTCTTAATTGTGTTTTTTGTTCTTTTATATTTGTACTGGTAACATTATTCAACATCCTGTATTGGGTAGTCCATTTACACTCCATTTGCATGGCACTTGTAAAGGATGTGATATATATATATATATATATATATATATATATATATATATATATATATATAGGCAAAACTAATAGAAAATTAAAAGAGCACACTGGCAGTCACTTGTCTGAGATATCCTGAAAAGTCAGTACAAATGATTTTGCAAGCTATTCAAACACCTATTAGAGGTGGGGACATAATCAATGTTACTGAAATGGATGAACTTAGATGGATCCTACTGTTCATAGCCTATACCCTACCTGGCTTAACTGGAACCATAAGTATAAAGCCAATTTTATATGAATTAAATGATCATTTTAGAGGTATTGTGTCTTTAACGTAAATGATAGATAACATATGATTTGATAAATTGATGTGGATCATGTGACTGTGAATTTCTTATTTAAAAGTCCTACTGTATTGTGAATATTAAGCCTGGTTGTTATTTACTGTTTTATCAAGACCACAGATTCATCATTACGCTGTGAATGTTTTTTTCTCCTGCCAACATGGTTTAAACATTAAAAAGGAAAGTACTTAGCTTAGTTTGAATCCTAAATTTCATTGCACTAGCTATACTCCATATTAAAATTTCAACCTATATATAATCTGAGCATAAAATATAGCATTAAAATGTTGTCTATTCAATGTAAAATAATAGGAAAGCATGATAAGTTTAAATAAACATCATACGTGATGCAGTAGTCCTGACCTTTTATGTATGAAAGTGTTTGTTACCTTCAGAGTTTGAATGACATACAGTATAATATAAGCAATAAATATAATCAAGACACTTAAAAGTGCCAATTTTAGAAGAATATAATTTACTCATATTTTTGGCTGCTTTTTATAGCATAAACATTTTTTGATATTCATTCTTTTTTGTACCCAAATTTCAAGCCACGTTGTGAATGAGTTTTAAGTTTGGGTATTTGCTCAATAACTGACTAGTCTTCAAACATATGCATCAAGCACATGTATCACTTATCTTCCTATATATCAAGGAATATGTACTACTGATGTATTATTGCTCTTATGAACTCCATATTATATATTGTGTTGATTATCCCTTTATTGTGGCTGACTGTAGAGTTCTTTTCTTGTGTTTGATTCATATTTCATTTTTGCTTATTTCTGAAAGAGCTGCACTAATATTTCTGACATTTTTTTCAGATAATAATTAACTTTTTTTCTGTAATGCTATAGCAAACTCTTTATGATTTCCAGTTACCTATTAGGTTGTATGATAAGTGATGGCTGCTCAATTTTTTTTAGATATACAATGTTTTTGCCTGACTTGTATAATTTCTTTTGAAAAGTTAGATACATTTTTAAAATTCGCACCCATCCATTTTATGTTTTAATGTTTTATTAGATCATAAGTGATTAAAGGAATACAGACACATTAATATACTTCTAAGACATTTTATTTCTCTTGACATTTTCTCTGGACAGATGTTCATTTTCCACACTTACCTGGTATTGATTTATAATTAACCATCCAATCATCATGTTTGGCTTTCAAGATAGTCATGGAGGTGCTTTTATTGGTTTACAGATGGAGTCTGTTCCAAGGATGGGGGAGGCAACGGGTTATACACCAAATGATATCATACCAGTACATTAAGGTACATGGCTTAAAAATTCAAGTTGTGGAAATCAAAAAGGCAATGGGTTACAAACATCACCCTAGCAGGGGGTTGTTCATCTTAAAATGGAAGATCAGATCTTTGGATTGAGTGTTTGTTCTTTGAATGTGGAAAAATGACAAAAAAGCTCAACATCTTTTGTTGCACAACATGCTTAACAAAGATTACATCTTAATAATCCTATATAACGGGTCTATATTGAATCAGTGAATGCTTAAAAAAACGAATGCTGATTCATCGGCCCTATATAAGCGAAAGCTTACAATCCCGAACACTCGGAACAGCAATTTTTTTCCCAGGGAAAAAAAATCGCTGTTCCACAAAAAAAGAAAAAAAAATCTTAAAACAGTATATAATGTGGTGGGCGAAGCCCCCTACTTAAATATATCAACTCCGAGATTGCACCACAGTGGAGGAAATGGCAAACTTTCAAAACTGGCTTAGCAATTCTTTTTTTCCTGGTGAAAAAAAATCACTGTTCCGGGTGTTCGGGATTGTAAGCTTTCACTTACATAGGGTCGATGAATCAGCATTCACTTTTTTAAGCATTCTCTGATTCAATATAGACTCTATATAACTGAGTACAAAGAAAAGGAGTTGAACATCTTTGGGTAATTTGCTTTGAACATAGATTTTGAAGTTAAGAATTTTTGGAGCATTTTATGTTGCACAAAATGCTTAGGTATATTCCAAAGGGGTACTTTATTTGATGATGAGTTTATCAAGGGGAGAATATTAAAGAAAATACTTCCTTTTACTTAGTTGAGATGCCTAAGGGATAAATTGTGTGAGGCAGAAGGATTTCCTAATGGCAGTCAAGACATACTAGTCAAAGGAGAACTATTTACCTAGGTAAGGAAACAAGTGTCTAATAACAGAGTATGATTTAAGGGATGTTACAGTGAAGTGGAAAATGGACTGGGCAGCAACTTTTCAAATATAAACATGCTGCACTTCTTGGCATTTTAGTATAACCCATGGTTAACATACCATACATTTGTCTAATCCAGGACCTGCTTAAGAATAGAGGTATCACAAGGAAATTGTCAACTGCACCTAATTGAAGTATTTGAAGACTTAATTGGCCACTGAGCTTGGCAGCTGGTTTCACTATTAAGTAGTAAATGTCAAATAAGAAGGGATCCAAAACTGAAACCTGTAGAATAAAACTAGTGACATATCTTGGCTAGAATAGATACTCACTATATTAACAATGTGAGTTGGCTCAATATGCCAACTTGCTATCCAGTAGATAAGGGTTACTAATTATACTGCAGAGTTTATTCATGATAGTTTCATGGAGAATGATGCCAAAGGACTTAGCAAGGTCAAGGAAAGAAGTTTGAACTGTATGGCCCTTTCCTAAGGTTTCTTTGACCTTGTCAAGAAATCAACATCGAGGAGATTAAATGGAAATGATCTAACTTTAATAAATCCAAATCGACTAGGATCAAAGTTCTGGAGGTTGCCTTTGCAATTGCTAATTAGTTCAGCAATAATGCATCACGTGGTTTTACAGATAACGTTAGCAAGACTAATATGTTTGTATTTGGCATGGACAGTCTTGGGCCATCCTTACAGGATCATGACAGTTCTATAAACATATAATATATATAGCCAGTGGAGATACAAAGGTTAAGCAGATTTAGTAGCAGTACTTGATACATGTTAGAACACATCCTAGAATATTCACTCCTCGTGGAACTCATTTTGTTTAGTTTTGGAAAGTGCTGATGTGAGCTGATCAATGATGAGAAAGTGAGGTTGAAACTGTGAGGTCAACTGAATGTATGGGAGGCATGAATTTGTAGCCACATTTTTCATCCAGGATGCTCATTATAGGTTTTAGGTTGGAATGTGCTATGCCATTCAAAATAAGTTTTGAGCAAGACTGGGTATTACTTCTGAGTTTCGTAGTGTAGCTGAAAAAGACCTTGCAATTACTTTGGTACTGGTGTCTACTCTAAATTCATTACCGAATTAGCAGTCCCAGATGTTGCACCTAAAGGTGCTGCTTTATGATATTAGATGAATTCTATAGTAGTGTTATTTTTAAATGTGCCATGATTCTTACTATAGGTGTGAATAGCCTTTCCAATATACTTATTTGATGGAGAATAAAACTCTGAGGAGTATGCAGAAGCAAGGAAAGCATCAGGATTTTGTTTATTTTGTTGGATGTGCTTGTTATGGTTGCTCAGGACATTGGTAAGTAACAAAAAGTTGTTCTGAGAATAATCATAAACTGCAATACAGAGGTTATTGGTGAGGAGGTTTGTATAAAGGATGAAGGCAAATTTAACAAGGTAGGTGGTGATATGTGAGGAGGTGCAAGAAGGGGAACAGTTTCTAAGGATATGACAAAGGAGGATTACACCTGCTATAGGGGCAGGGACTGTGTGCTGTAAAGAGTTGGTGTATACAGAATCAAAGGTGGTCATATAGGATAACTAATGGATTAATTAGTGCAAAGATCATAGATTCATATGTTCATACCAGACTGTTGTTCAGGTTGGTCATTGGTAACCTAGTCTCAAGATCCCAATTCATCAGTACCCTTCAAAATGATTTACTGCTAACAAATTTGTACCCTTTAAATGAAGGTTCTAGGGGCCAGACCAGGAGTATAATTTGGTAATGAAAGTCATCCATGATAAGGGTATTTGCATTAATGGGTAGCATTTTAGTTAACGTAAATACTCAAAAGTGCCCTGAATGGGACATAAAAGTGGACCTGTAATTAGCCATGATGTGGTAGGTGTTTTTATTGAAATACACTTGGACTTCTATAAGTTTTAAATTGGAATGGTATAACAGTTCCATTGAGCAAAAATTCTTGATAAATATCAGTATGCCATCCATGTTCCCAGTAGTACCTAATGGGTGGTAGGTACTAATAAATATGGGTATGCTATCCAAGTTCCCAGTGGTACCTAATGTGTGGTAGGTACTGATAAATATGGATATGCCATCCAAGTTCCCAGTGGTACCTAATGTGTGGTAGGTACTGATAAATATGGATATGACATCCAAGTTCCCAGTGGTACCTAATGCATGGTAGGTACAGAATTGTGGTAAGAAGGAATTGCTATTGTTTTGAAATTAAGATTTAGCAGTTGCAACAATATCGGTACCTTTGAGGGTATGCCCACAGCTCAGATATTTTGTTTAAAATTCAAGCACTGAGCAGAATAACTCTGATACTGATAAAAATGGAATTTGCTAGATGGATATGTTCATGAGGTGATCATAGCCTAAAAAGGGCACTATGAGGGAAGCACAACTTCTGGACAGTACATGAAGGATATGTGATGACAGTTGCAGGTTGTTGTTATAGAAGCAAGAACATCAGTTAATCATCTGATCCCAGGCAGGAAAACATTAGATTCCACTATACTGACACCATTTTAAAAGACAGTTTAGCCAAACATGATTTCTTTGAACTTAGGCATTTTTTGTGAGAGAAGAATATTGCTCAACAGTGATAGATTAGTTTAGGAACTTAAGTGTCAAGTCCGTGTGTATCTCATTGTATCCTCCTTAGTGTAGGATATATAAGGTCACTCAACCTCACATGCATGACAACAATGATGAGTCTTCCGACCGGTCCTTGTACAGTCTCTGACCCTAGCACGAGAGAGAGAGAGAGAGAGAGAGAGACATCAGAGCAAAACCATCTCCTGAAATGATGACTATGGAGTCAGTGTGTCTGACTGATCAAATATAACAAGATCTTTGCAAATTGAAGAAGATATCTGTGACCTTATGGGTTCAGACTTGTAGTTTTGGTGAGTTCTTTTAGATGTTTGTGTGTGTGCATGTGTGGTATTAGAAGAGATATTAGTGCTGGTATAGACATGCTGAGGAGTTCTAGGTGGGTGCTTTTGGACAACCTCAGCATAAGAAGATTTACTGGAATACTGCACTTTATAGGCAGGATCAAAGTTGTAATGATGTGCTTTCAAATGTAGTAGATAATTACATCTATCAGAGACTGAGTTAGAAACATCTGTGAGTAAATGGGTGCCTTTAAACATGATGGAAGTTTCTGCACTGTCTTGATATACCTGTGGCTAACAGAGAGGTCAGAAGAGAGGTAGGAGCAGCTTATGACTTTGTCATGTTAAGACGTAAGCTACTTGTGTTGTATTGGAGAAAAGGCAGAATTAGCTTAGAGTGCTATATTAGAGAACTGGTGTAGACACAGAGTGTAATGCTACTGAATTCTTCTTCTTCTTTTCCCGGTTAGGTGTCACCACAGCAGATCACATGTCCGCTCATGATTGGCAGTGGAGTTTTACAGTGTCGAGTTGCCAGCTCAGCACCCAGCCTTCCACAGAAGGCGCACACACACACGCACTCACACCTAGGGTCAATTTAGAGTGTCCAATCCACCTACTTCATGTCTTTGGGATGTGGGTGGAAACCGGAGCACCCAGAGGAAACCCACGCGACCACAGGGAGGACATGCAGACTCCACACAGAAGGCATCCCAGCCCGAGGATCGAACCAGAGAAACTCTTGCTGCGAAGTGACAATGCTAACCACTGCACCACCGTGGCCGCCCTAGTGTAATGCTACTGAATATAGATGGGAATTAGCTTAAAATGTATAGTTAGAGGGCCGGCATTAAGATGATTATTTGGTAACAAAGAATAAGGTGGTAAGAGAACAGTTAAAATCTATACAGAAGGAATTAGCTGCCAATGTAGTAAACAATACAATACATGGGTTTATAAAAATAATAATAGAAATTGTATAATGTAAAAGATTTGAAACTAATGCACCAGCAGAAGCAGTTCTACATGAGACTTAAATGGTCAATCTCAGAGCAGAAAACAGCAGCAAACAGCCTCAAAGTAATAAAATCTTAGATTAGTGTTGTCTGAAAAAAAATCTAACAGAAAAGTACTATCAGGATTAGTAAGGAGGAGAACAAGAAGCTTATTTTGTTGCAGGAAGTGGCATGAGGTGGACCAAAATGATTTAATGTGGTGGTTTCTGACCAGTACAGTCACTAATTAGATAGCAGTTCCACTCTGTATGCCACTACAGACTAGGATGAGGATTTGGTTGACATGGTAGGATTCAGTAACAAATCAAGAGTACTCCACGATATTTTAATTCACAGATACTGGCCAGGATTTGTGAAAGTCTGCACTTCGCACTAAGCATGTGTGTGCAACAAGCAGTGATGAGCATGCTAACTTGTATTCACTAAAGAGCTTTACACATTGCACCCATTTGCAAAACAAGGGTAAACAGCAGAATATGCTAATGAAGAAATAGGCAGGTGAAATACATGTCAATGAAGCAAACCAATATGGCAAAGTGATTCAGGAGCATATAAAAGCCATGTGTACATGCCACTCTTCCTTTTGGCTTCAGTTCCAATACACTTTGGAGTACAACCACAATCACACTTAGAAGAAAATTGTTAGGGATTCCTGCTGTGATCATTAACCAACCAGCCTTATTACAAGGTACTACTGTTGCCAGACTTTGGCTTAGAAGGAGAAGAATGTATATACCATGTTTGACTTCTCATAGACTTCATGATACTGAAATATTACAGTGCTACATATGGGACAGGGATGCCTTAGAGGAAATAGTCAAAATTTGCTGCTGTCACCTGAAGCCCTGGGGAAGTTGTGGGGGAGCCATCCTAGTGGAAACCAAGGTATATGCAGCATTATGTACACTGGCTACAGGCAATTTTCATTATCCAAAAGGTGACATAGTAACAGTGTCACAGGCTTCAGACTCAACAATATTACACCAATTTCTAAATGCAATCCTGCAACATGTAAGTGAGCATATCTGGTTTCCATGTACTACAGAGGAGAGAGCTACCACCATGCAGTATTTCTATGCCATGGCATGTTTACTTGAGGTTTCTAGGAGCAATAGAGTGCACATGCATTGAAATAAAATCCGCAAATAGTAAACAGTGGAAAGGAAGTACTCAACAGAAAATATCACTCTATCAACTGTCAGGTTGTCTGCAATACCCAATGGATCATCTATAATGTGTGTAGGTAACATTGGCAGTTTTTCAACTCACACACATATGGCACACCTGTGGCATGTATATATATTAATTTCTAGGGATGACTTTGCACAAGGTCATCTAGAGGGGGTTGCAGGTTATGCTGTTGAACGTTGGCTCATACCAGTCATGAAAAACAAACAAAACCTTATTGAGCAAGATTACAACAAAGCACATGCCCAAAGTAGAAATGTTAGACAGCGTGTATTTGCCTTGCTCAAATCACAGTTTCAATGTCTAGCTACATCTGAAGGTACCTTCCAATATACCCCCCCCAACACACACACACACACACACACACACACACACACACACACACACACACACACACACACACACACACACACACACACATACCTCGGCCAAAATACTGACAGTCTGCGCATGTTACACTATCACATTATCAAGAAACAGTTATTACAGGGACAGCAAGACCAAGTACCACAGTTTCCAGCACCACAAGCAGGGCCAGCAGCACCAGTGGACAGACATGTGGAGTCTGAGGAAGAACCCACAGCTGTAGATGATGCTGGTGGATGGAGACGTGCACAATATGCTATGGCCCTGGCTAAGAGGCAGAGGACATTGCACACACTCATTACCTAAGTGCAAACTTAAGAAACTAAATACATGCAAATAATTAAATTGATACATGCAAACCTATCAACATTTAATTAGCTATGTAATAGTTGTGTTTGCTGAGCATCAGACAGAGTCAGCTCCAGAACAGACAACTTGTAGCAGCAGCATTAACCAAGGTAAGTGATGAACTTGTAAAGAAGAGCTAAAAATGATCGCTCTCATATGTAAGCATTGTATGTCAATAAGGTAAAACATGGCTCAACTCTACAGGAATGTCAGCAGTCAATCATGAGTGATATATGCAACATAAATAGGAATCTGTTAAAATGTATACAAAAATGGATTTTACACATATTATATTTGATATGGCATATGTTATACAGCCAGTACGTCGTCAATGCAGGTCCATGTCAAAACAATGCCCACAATTTTGCATCATGTTTCACAATCATTCTCAAAGGTACATGAGCAGACCGTATGCATACCTATGAAATAGAAAGTATAATATTAATGCACAAGACACAAATTACGCATGCAGCTGAGTATTTTAAGAAATATGTATTTGCCAAATACATATGCTTGGCCTGACCATTACTGTGCATCATGCATTTACGTTGCTCATCTTAGACACCCCCTAGAGTGACCAAGGCAATCTTAGCATCTTTTGCCCAAAGTGCTGATGAAGCAGCAATTCCTAACTAGTAGGACTGCATTAGTAAGAACAATACTACAAATACAAAGAGGATCACACATCCTACACAACAAATATTAGAAAAAAGTGGGAATCATCACAATACTTTTGATTAAAGCAAGCATCTGACTAAACAAGCATTAGCTATTCACTCTGTGCATCAGACATAGACAATCCCAAGTCACAAAGAAATGTGCAAAGTGCAAGGCACAGTGATCATCACATGCATGGGGATGGGATAATATGAGGGCAAGACTGACCTCAAAGAAGATTATGTGTGTGTGTGTGTGTGTGTGTGTGTGTGTGTGTGTGTGTGTGTGTGTGTGTGTGTGTGTGTGTGTCTGCATGCATGCGTATGTGTGTAAGAAATCAGGCTAACAGCAAGTATGCACTGTCGAGGCTTGTGTCCCCAGATGTAAATAGGTAGATATCAATGAGTTATATACATGTGTGTCTGTGATGTAGTATGGCCAAGATGAATTGAACCATATGTGGGTCTGCAGGAACACAGTTAAAGCACTTCAGCTAGTACTACACCCTGGCAAACAGGACAGGTATGAGATATGCATGGTAGAGGATTCATTTCATCGTCACCACCCCACTCTAATGAACTACTTCTGCCACAAGTTGCACTGCTAGTTCCATGACCCTGGCTAGAACTTGAAGTGGGGATGCTACCTGAATGTGAACAATGTCTTCTGAGTGAACTCTCATAAAAACTATGTCCACAGCTGTGTGATCTGTCATGTCTGTGTGTGGACACCTCAATCAATGATTGAGCAATGGAAGTATTATCACTACAAGAGGGGGATATGACACAGCCACATCAGTTAACATCTGATGATGTAGCACCTCTCTGGCTATTTGGATGCAGACCCTCCCAAAGCAGACATTCTGCTACAGAAAATGCCTGATCCAGTGCATAATTCAAACAGTCCAAGGACTCACCAACATGGTTCATGCAGTCTCACATGTCAGAACACACAACATGCAGTAATCTATCTTTTCTGAAACCCTGGTAGAACTTGCTTAACTGTGCCTCTAAAGACCCTTCACATGTGTTACATGGCACCTACTGACATACTAATAATAGGAGGATAGCAGAAAACCGACCTTCTCTGGGCACCTCTACCGACATTCCTGTGCGGTACTTCACCCTCATGGTGGCCAGGGGAAGACTCTGCCATCTCTGCAACTGAAGTAGCCACACTACCCTGATTAATTGTGCCAACCTCAATTTGACCCATCTCTTATGGCTCCATGGAATGGGTATGTGTAGGCATACTTATTGTGTCCACATTCTGGGCAGGAGATGTGGGAACCACAACCTCAGTATCATGGGTATCTGCAGGCATGCTAACTCTGTTCAAACACTGAGAAGTGGGTTTGGGAACCAAATCCTCAGTTTCAGACTGACCCTCTGCAACCCCTGACTCTGCCCCTTCACCACCATCATCAGAAGCAGTGGGTACTCCAACATCAGGTGGTAGGAGCTGCAGAGTTCTGGTGGTAGGCTCACCTGCAATTAGAGCAATAAAACACAACAAAAAGAAAAATACAAGAAAAACTGATCAGACTACAAGAAAATCTGATCAGACTTATGCTATGTATTAAACAATAATAAATGCAAGTGCAATTAAAAACATAATTATGTTAGTCTTTAAGATACATTATATGAATGAATGCAACTTAAAAAGGTACGCTCATAAGTGTTCATGAAACCCTAGAACCAGATATGCCTAAACAAATAAAATGGAGATGGATAGATGGAAGAGAAATTAATACAACTAAAAAAAGGTATACCCATACCAGTTGCAGGAGTTTGTGGAACTGCAGTACCAGATGTGTCTAAAGAGGCAAAATGGAGATGGATAGAGGGATGATAAGCATTAAACAGAAGATGACACATGAAAGACATTCCAGGTTATAACTCTATGTAAGATTTTATGTACTTCCCTATTCTCTCTTTCTCTCTCTCCCTATATATATATATATATATATATATATATATACATATATATATATATATATATATATATATATATATATATACATGCATATATATATATATATATATATATATATATATATATATATATATACATATGTATATACAGAGAGAGAGAGACAGAGAGAGATAAACATCTAGATATATAGACAGACAGATAGATAGATAGATAGATAGATAGATAGATAGATAGATAGATAGATAGATAGACAGAGGCACTGGGAACTAATTTTGGGCAGCATGATGCCAGGGGAATCTTCTTGGGTAGGCTTATATAGGTTCCAGTGCCGTTAGCCTAGTACACACATATGAACCTATGAATGGCATACTTGGAGCATCAGAAGCCGACACCTTTTGTTCAACTTCTACCCATGCACCCACATCCTGCATGACACTGGGGAACCCCAATAAGCTGCCTGGATCACTTACAGTGGACAAGAACTCTTTCATCTCAATGAGTGGTTGTTCAATACTAACACCACCACAAGTAGCCCTCCATTTCCATACCATACCACTGAATCTTTTTTAACCTTGGTGATCATGCCACCTGGCCAAAGTCTGATGTTGACATAACCACAACTATGACCACTCACAGCATTCACATTATCAAGCACCTGCCACCAGATTTGGTCACAGAAGGGCTTGTCAACTACAACTTTCTGTAACAGACATGTTTTATGTTGACAAAGGGCTTATACTATGACTTCATTCTCAGCATCTGAAAATGCAGGTTTATGTAGCCCAGACATTATTAGTGCCATATCCCTGTATGGGATTAAAAATATGTATTAGAAAAAAAAAAAACAAGGACTGATCACAAAACAAATATCAATTGTTAAAAACATGTATATAACTGATTTATGTGAATACACACATCAAATGCATATGTGTATCCCCTCACCCCACACCCCCATGAAGGACACAGACTATTAATGGGATAAACATTTTTTTATGTCAGGCATGTGCAGCAGGCTTAACACAGATTTTTTGTCTAAAATGTAAATTTCAGATTGAGACTTCTAATATAAATTCCTAAAATGAGTTCACATCGTCTGAGAAACGTTGATATAAAGGCATACAATATTAGATGAGTACCATTCCAACAAAAACAATATACCTTCTCTAATAATACAGAATGGCAAAGTACACACATCACTTAATTTTTGCTGTAAAAGTAATAATATCATCACTGTGTAACTTTTACTTATATAAAAAAGTCAGATACCTTGACAGGATTTGTAGTTAAGTTTGTCAAAAGTAATGCAATTGCAGCACACAAACAGCAGTATCTGAAGCCAGTGAATCCAGGCAGTCTTCTCTACTACAATATGAGGTACTTAGCCACAGGTTGTCCTAATATAAAGCAAACTAACCCCTCCAACACACTGAATATGATTATCAGGTGTCAGGTCATAAATCATTAATTACTCAAACTGCTCAAAGTGCTAGGCAGGTAAGGGTCTATATCATGTGAGTGAATCGCACAAATTATGAACGCTCATAATATCGAACTTACAGGACCTCAAACTTCCTATTGTGGGGGGCTGGGCCACCCACACCCCCTGCTAAATATATATTCCAACTCCGAGATCGTACTACAGTGAGGAAAAGGCAAATATCCCATTCTTCACTGTACCACAATCTCAGAAAAATCACTTTGAGATCCGGTATGTTCGATATTATGAGCGTTCACAATTTGTGTGATTCGCTCATATGATATAGACCCAGCAGGTAACCATGGTTTAAGGACCTACCACCTTTATTTATATATGCTTAAGACATAAATGTGCCTCTGAGTACAAAGTGTGTGTAAGTTATATGAAGTAAGTAAAAGTTAAATATGCAAATAATAAATGTCTAAATAAATGCAAATCATAATGCAATCATTTCACAAATGTATCAAAAGTCAGTAATGCTCACAAAAGAAATGGAAGAATACTCTATATTGTATTACATACATTTGTTTTTGCTGTGACATTATTTCTCAGATTAACTGGTGCAAATACCATATTCACCCAGACATCTACTGTAAAATGGTAAAGGACAACTTTGAGAATGGTTATTTTGCTTCATAAAAGGAAAGTGTAACAATGTCAAAGCATGAGTATGTGTGCTTGACTTTTCTTCCCCATAAATACTTCTTTGTATGCAGCTCATATTGTTAATCAAGTTAATCTTCAGTGTTTCGTGTTATTGGCATAGTTTCAAGGTTCATATCTACAGAGGGTGAAGTCTCTGTGAAGCTAATAATAATGTCCACATTTTCATGTTAGAAGACAAAAGATTTGAGAAATCACCACACATAGATGTTTCCCTTATTTATTTATTTTTTTTGGCTTCATCCTTTGCATAAAAGTTTGCATTGCATTTTGGCGACTGCCAATGGTCACTAGCAGTGAACAACGGTTCACTTCCCAAGGCAAAATCTCAGATTTTTTATTTCAGCTGCCATCAATAGTGCAAATGAGACTGGTGAAAGTGCATGTCTCTCAGCACTCTGGACAGTATTGAGGGAAGAAAATATACCTGTTATGCACCTTTTTCTATGGCTCAGTGTGTTAATGCATTAAGTTGTGAATAACAGCAAAGGTACTTCAGGATTCTAATGCAGATTGTAAGCAGTTCTGTGGAAGGTGTCAGAAAAACAATTATTACAGACTTTTTATTATGAATTGAACATGAAGTACAACTGTCAAATGGTACCATTTAATTTGTAACCCAACTCTGTGTAATGAATTCTTAATAACTTAACTATACTTAATAATTGTGTTTAGCATAATAACAGTTATAGTTATTTTAAAGTACACTTCCATATGTATAATTTAAATAATATTTAGTACTGTTTGAAAAAAAAAAACACCTGTGATGTAATAGCCTCTGTGGCTCAAGTTGTTAAAGTGTTAACATATAAAAACACAGTACCAGCAATGCAGGGTTTGAATCCATCTTTTGATATTTTGAATATACTACTCATAATTACACAAATATGGTCTTGTTGGAACCTGAAATATTGTTATAAATAATAACATATTTTTATATGCATGATGTAACAAATATGACATTAAATAAAGTGTGAGGAAATAAAATGAATAATATAATGATTGTGGAAATATATCTACTTAATCAAGAATATTTTGAAATATGTCTGAGGTAGTAATCATGAAAATGATAAGTTTTCCTTAAATTATGTACTTTTCACTTCTGTGTATGAAATTATGCCATGTAATCTATTGTGTGGCTCCTTCCTCAATAAGTGTAATTACATAAAGGCATGATGACGCATGACAGAAATGCAAGTTAACGAGTCAAAAACTGCTAAAAGGTTGAGTACGTTGACTGTGTGAGAATAATGCCATAGCTGCTTGGTTCATATATATATATATATATATATATATATATATGTGTGTGTATATATATATATATGTGTGTGTATATATATATATATATATATATATATATATATATATATATATATATATATAGGTCTGTTTCTAAATTTTATAGTTTCAAAACTTTGAATTACTTATGGTCAAGACCAAAAGATCAAAGTTTTGAAGCTTCAAACCATTTAAACGGAGATCACCGTACAGAGTGGAATTGTATATTTACTATTTTCCTCACTGAAGTGCAATTTCAGAGTTGGTATATTTAATTAACAGGGGTGTGGGGGGCATGGGGGGTTACCCCCCCCCCCCGTAAAAACATACAAAAAATATATATTTTTTTTATTTGGATTTCAAAATTTCAAAACTTCAATCTCATGGTCTTGACCATATATATTCTTTGTGCTTTGTTTAATTT
This sequence comes from Protopterus annectens, assembly GCF_019279795.1. Lineage (NCBI taxonomy): Eukaryota > Metazoa > Chordata > Ceratodontiformes > Protopteridae > Protopterus > Protopterus annectens. The sequence goes on from NC_056735.1 coordinate 338,923,140, forward strand.
ATTTCATTTTATTTATGTGTTTATTTTGCTTCTGCTTTCTGCTTTTGTACAACATTAGATATTGCATTTTGTTAACTGTCAGAAACTATTAGCTATGAGTGACAGTACACATCTGAAGCCAAAAACTCAGAAATGTAATTTGAGATGCAGTCAGAAGCACAAATGAGACTGGCACTGGTCCACTTCTAATAGCACTCTGTACAATGTCGCGTGAAGAGAATACACCTGTTATATACTTTTCATTGTAGTTCAAGGTGTTAATGTAGTATGTTTGTGACCACAGCAGAGGCAATGCAAGGTTCTATCTAGATTATGGATAATTTTCTTAGGGTATCAGAATTAATATTATCATATACTTTTTACTAAAAATTTAACGAAGTACAACTGAAAATTTAAAAAGAAATCTGCAATATAATTCTGTACAATGATTGCTAAATAAGTCAACTATAATCTGTGTGAAGTACATTAAGCATAACAATGTTCATAGTTAATTTAAACTATACTTGCATATGTAAAAACGTCACAATATTTTTTGAAAAAAACTGTGACTCAACACAAATATTATTAGTCGTTTAGGATGGTATGTTGTGTAAAGTATGTATGCTACCTTTCCCAATATGTTTGACTCACCTCATTCAAATCAATGCATAGGAAACTGATTTACAGCAGTAAATACCGGTTTCTGCATATAACTCCATCAATATTACAAATGAAAGTCAAACACGCAGAGTCTTGTCATAATTAGATTTCATATCATGGTAAAATTGTTACACCTCAATTTACAAGCTCAAAATGTTAGTTCTCCTGAGGAATTAATAGTTAATAAACAAAAATAGCAGTTTAGACTTCTTTTCAGTCATGTCTAATTATCGGGTGCTATCAGTCAAAGTTTGAAAAATGTGTTCCACCAACCCATTATGTTTCAATGCATATCATTTATCTTCAACCAATACTGATTATTACCAACATCATAAATTTTAGGTCATATCATATCAGTGTGTCCCAAAACTGTAATTATGATTAACATCCACCATAACAGAAAATCAGAGCAGAAATGACATACCCATTGAAATGTAATTCAGATATCATCATCCAAAACATCTAAAGATTTCACAGTGGAACATGTGTAAATATACTAAGCATCGTACATGCTGAAGTCTTACTGCCCTATTTGACACCTGCAGTATATTTTTAAGCAGTCATACAGAATTTCTCTGTCAGGCTATTTGTATGCTTTCATTTGCACAAATACAATTAGACAAGTTGTCAGTCTTTGTACATAGGCTAGTACATGAGAGATGTGCATTGGGCACCAGTCCACTGATATATTTCTAGGTATTCTTCAGAAAACATGGTAGATGACGTTAGAGGTGGTGCTTGATTTTGAACTCCCAAAATGTGGTGTCAGCATCAGTCCATTATCATTATTCCCTCATCATAAAGTGCAGGGCTGAAGCTTGAAATGGCTAATCAAGGCCAACTCCAGTGCAGCTGGCATTCTGCAGACTGGTAAACAGTGTCATCAATATTATAATGACATGAAGAGGTACAATCTTAATCTCCTGAGACAATAAGAGGCATAATTTAGAACTGCTAACACCCCTGAGTTGTGTAAGTACAGCGACCCCATCACTAGCCAATACACTTTGTCATTATGCTTAATTTCTATTTCCTGCTCTGTTCTTTACAGCTGTGAACACATAGCTAGAAACAAGGAGCTGCATCAGAAATAATTGGCATGCTTCATAGAAACACAGGGTAAGTATGGCTCAGGTACAAATGCTATCAAAATCATAATACATCAGAAATGTAACTAACTTTACCAAATTTCAGGGTTTTAGTCCATATGAGTTTGAGACACACAGAACTGAGTAGGCATACGTTACCTATATATCAGGCATACATGCCTTTTGTGGTAGCTCTTGATCATTGCATTAAGCAATGTATAAATCAACTTAGACATGTGCGGGTTCAATGCCATGCAGTAGCCATAACTTTTAACACAGAATAATATACAAGATCTGTTTTTTGCATTCATTATATAACATTAAACATTTCATCTTTGTAAATGGATATCTTTACTTGGAATATATGTATCATATATGCCATAGTCACCTGTTTGCTTAATGTGTGCAATAGCACTGAGATTGATGTATTTTATGTCACATTTTGGACTTCACATCATATGTGGATGTAACGAAGTTTATCATATGCATGTATATGTGGTTATATTTTGAAATATTAAAATGGCAAGGAACTGATGTAATTGCATATGTTTTCTCTCCTCAGCCCTGTCTCTCTCTTTTTTCCTGCTTTCTGTTTAAAAACTTTGTTGCTGCAACACAAATGACCATCAGTATGAGGAGCTAGACTGGCAATTGGGGACTGGACTACCATACAGTCAGAGGCAGCAGTGATAGCCCTGTACTAAGCAACACAGACACCCAACACATTGATGTATGCACATTTGTTAATGAATCCCTGGTAGTGTAAGGATGAACAAACACAGTACAGATCAGAATCCTAGAATTATAATCCTATCTATAGCAGGTAGGAGGTTTGTGTAGCAGGTAATTCTATTATTCCCATAAAGAAACCATTTTTATTGAAGTCAACACCTACTTTAGATGTTTGGGAATCTGGCTTGACCAATCACTAAACTTTCATCAGCATATAGAAAGGTTAAGGACCGAGATCAACAGTCTACCCTTCTGTCTCAACAAAATATCTCATTTCCTTCATTATTCAGCAAGGCTACTATAGGAAAAGGTACCCCCTTGCCCAACTTGTGTATGGCCTCCTGCTGTTTTCATGAGCATCTATCAAAAACACTGTCACCCTTCAGACTTTTTCCAATAAAGTATCTTGATTCATTGCTTACTCACCAAGGAATGAACACCACTGCCGTACTCATTTAAAGGCTAAATGTCTTCCAGTATATGTCAGTCCAAATCTTCTTCCTTACTCTTCAAAATACTCAAACTTGACACCCCTTCTCCTCTCTCTTCTAAACTTTTTACTGCCACTCAAACCTATAGCATAAGAAGCCAAGGCAGGTCTAGTATCTCACTACAAATCCATTCTGTCAAACTGCACTCTACTAGTAATTGTTTCTCTGTATTGACCTGAAAATATGGCAGTCACTTCCTTCTGAATTAATTCATAGCTTCATAGGTAGGTACTAGGTTATTGGCCCTAGTGCCTATATAAGCCTAGCTAAAAAGATACCCTGGCTTTTGCCACCCGAGAAAATGATTTTCCTGTGCCCCTGTTGAGCAGAGCCCCAGAGGTGATCCCCAGGGTGAATTTCCAATTTCCCATCCAATCATCAAGATTTTTCTTGAAGGGTGCTAATGAGGAGCTTTGTTTTATATAGATAGGTAGCTTGTTCCAGAGTATGGGAAGTCTCTGGGACAGGAATCTATCCCTCCAGCATGTTCTGTTTATTTTGGTGACAAGATTTAGGTCCCTAGAGTGTGTAGCTCAGAAAGATTGGGATTTCTTTAAGTGGAGCATGTCCAATAGCTCTGGCTTTGACATAGCTTTGTATGTTAGGCAGAGATCACCTCTGATTAGGCGATATGCGACGGAGTAAAGCAGGAGTTTTTTGAGACGGTCTGCACAGGGCATCTGTTTGAGGCTGGTAATCCTCTTTGTGAGGTATTTCTGCAGCCTTTCCAGTTGTTGTAGATGTCTTGTGAGGTACATACCAAAAGGGGGGTTGTACTCTAAAATGGGTCTAATGAGTGATGAGTAGAGGGGAACAATGACCTTTTTTTTCCTGGATGAGAAACCTTTTGTGATGAGGTGTGCCACGTAGAAGGATTTCCTGACTACTGTGGTGATTTGATTATCAAAGGAGAGACTACTGTCCACTTGTGTCCCAAGATCTCTTATCACACTTTCAGTGTTAAGTAGACTACCACCTATGTGGTAGCTCATAGGTACAGAGTTTTTACCAAAGGGGATAACAATGCACTTTTTGGCATTGAGCTTGAGGCCATGGCTTTGACAAAAGGCATCTGTCTCAGTGAGGCCCTTTTGTAGGATGTCCACATCATTAGAAGTTTTGATTATGGCTCCTAGTTTGCAGTCATCTGCAAATATTGTTAGCCAAAGACCTTCTGTGTTAGCCTGTACTTCAGAAAAGTAGATACCAAACAGGAAAGGACTCAGTACTGAACCCTGTGGTACTCCACTTGTCTCTGGTTTGAAGTCGGATTTGGAGTCTGCTACTTTCACAGTGTGGGTTCTGTCAGTGAGCCAGTTGGGAACCCATCTTGTGACATAGGGATTTATACCTAGTTTAGTGAATTTATCTATAATCGAGAGTGGGGGATGGTGTTGAAAGCCTTAGTGAGATCTAGATAGGCTGTGTGAACCACCTTACCCATGTCTAGGGCTTTGGTGATTGCTTCAAAGAAGTCTATCAGGTTTAGGAGACATAATCTGCCAAATACAAGCCCAAACTGGGTTGGGTCCAGAGTTTGGAGATTACCAATTTCTTTGTTTATAATTTCTATGATGATACATTCCATGGCCTTACAGACCAGTATCATTAGGCTAATGGGGTGGTAGTTCCCAGCGTCCATGGTGGCTCCCCCTTTGTGGAGTGAGATAACCGTCACTGTGTGCCATTCAGTGGGCACAAAGCCTGAGGTGAGGCTACAATTGAACATGGTGCTTAGGTGGGGTGCCAGTTCATTCTGTAGTTCATGCAGAATGCAGCCCGGGATGTTGTCAGGTCCAATGGATGCTGTGTTCTTGGCTTTGGAGAGTGTGGATTTTACCTTGCAGCCATGATTACAGGAACTTTGCATTCTTCTGGTATAGAGATGGGCCCGTTAGGGGGTGAGAGAGGGATAAAGTTAGCACTGAACCTATCTCCCAGGATGTTAGCAATATCAGTTGGTTCTGTATATTTAGTGCCATTGTGCTGTAACTCAGAGCAGATCTGAGTGTTGCCATTGAGATTCTTGACATAGCTATAGAATGCATTGTGGTTGTCTTTAGAATCAGTGGTGATTTTGTTTTTGTAACTAGTTTTGGAGGATTTTATGAGGGATCTCAGCTTCTTACTGAGGCTGACCAGGGAGTTCCTCCAATCATGGGATTTTACTCTTTTTTTGTAACAGTTTTTTTCTTCTGTTGTAGAGGTTGTTTATGGCAGGGGACCACCTGATTGGCTTCCTTTTTTTGGAGGATATTATCTTGGTTCTGTTAGGGATAGCATGATCCATGCACTCATGTAAGTGCTTATAAAGTGCATTTGTGTAGGATTCAGCAGTCGTACCTCTATTGTCCATCTGCATGGGTGTCGTAAAGTTTGCCACTTCTGTCTTAAGAAACATGAAGTTGGCTTAGGAGAATTTTTTTACGGTGGCTTCCTTAATGGGGGGATGGGGGTGGGATGTGGATGTCTAGGGTGATTAGCTTGTGGTCAGATCTGACCAACGAGGAATTGACCTCTGTTGTGGAACACCAGTCATCCATGTTGGTAATGACCAGGTCTAGGATATTGCTGACCCTGGTGGGGGTGTGGATAAGTTGATCAAAGGCATTGGAATTTATGAATTCCAGAAAACATTGAGCAAAAGAGATGGCACATGAATAGTTTTCCCACTTAATGGTGGAGTAGTTGAAATCGCCTATTATGAGGGTGTTGGGCTGTACCCTAATATTTTCCAGTGTGTCAAAAAATGAGGAGTGGGAATCCTGGGACATGGTGGGGGATCTGTAACAAGTTACATTTTGGATTGTGGTGTTGCCCAGAGTTAATTGCACTTGGATAATCTCTGATGCATTATGCTGAGCAACTAGCCTGGAGGTGTTGATTTCCTTAATGAACATGGATATGCCTCCACCTTTAGTGTTTCTGTCCAGGTTAGGTGGCCGAAAGGTGTGGTATGAATTATAGCTTGGTAATGTAGGGGTGCTCTCTGGAGCCTTGAACCAGGTCTCTGTCACTGCACAAATGTCGATGTTCTCCATTTTAAGAAGTGCCTTGAGTGAATGCATCTTGAGGTTTAGATTTCTAGCACTGAGTAGCATCACTCTCAGATTTTGCTTGCTTGTACCTGTCACGGTGGTGAATTTGTCATTTTAACCTTGGCTAAAAAGGGCACTATAGGGGTGGTAAGAGCCTTAGCCAGTATCCAGAATCCCAAGGGAGACAGGTGCAGGCCATCTCTGGCAAAGCATTGTGGTCTGTTGATCATGTCATCCCAGGCAGATACTAGATCACCTTAGAATGACACCAGAAGCTTAGCCAATTGTTGAAGTCAATCATTTTGTCCTTCTACTGTGGTGTCATTCTGGGTGATGGCAGGAAGCTACGCAGGGCTATGGTCATACCTGCCTGGGCTACAAGATCAGAGAGCTCCTCCGTGTCTCTTTTCATGTAGTCCAGGGAGGAACGTCTCAGGTCATTCACACCAACATGGACAACTGATCACACAAAAAGTGCTCTCTTTCAGGCCACAGCTCAAACAATATTTAATAAAACATTTTGAATGCAACTGTCCATCTAAAGGACGTGTGACATAAACTGATATCTCCAACTTGTAGTATCTTTACCTCACATGCATCTAATCCACCTGAATAAGTCATTCATCCTAAATTGTGATTCAGCTTACCACACCATTACTGTTCTAAACCCACTACACATATAACCTAGTGCCCTCCTTTATCTTACTGGTCTCTATTACTTTCCTAATCTAGCAACTACTATCCATATCTCCACCACTTCTATGTATCCTACTTTAGCTCTATTCTACCTTTTCTGTTGTAAAAATACTTGGTTTTCAAGATCTTCTGTGTATATATTGTTTGCTAGATTGTCTCTGCTTACTTGTAAATGTAAACAATTGTTACCAGTGTATTGTATATTGTTTTGCTACATTACGATGTAACCCGGGCTGAATCAGTAATTGGTCATTGTATGATCAATGTTCTACCCCAGCAAAAAGTTTAAATAAGTAAATATATAAATGTATAAGATGCATGTCTTACAGGGAACAGATAAAGCTTCCCTGTATCAGTGAAGTTACACTAAACAGCTAATCAGATACAGGAGTAGGATAACATCTGTACAGTGAAACATAGGAGGTGTTGGCTGTTAGTTAACTGGCATACATGCATCTGCATGGTCTGCAGCTAAGCCTAAAAGAGCACCAACCTGCAAAGCTATCCATATTTAAGAATCTATGCAATCTAGGATAAACAAGAGCCAGCAAATTAATGATGTTTCTGGTGTAATCTGTCCTTCTCCAAAACTTATCTAGAAATGAGCTAACATTTCTTCTCACAAAAAAGCAAGTCTACAAACACTTGAGACAGGTCTAAATAGGAGTTTCACTCAGGGATCTTCACAAGGTGCAGTGCAGCACAATCCCAAGTGCACCAATGGCTTATAAAATGGGACAGTCGTCCCTTTTTTACTCTCCTCCTCTCTCTTTTTCAAGTGTACATTGTGCCACATAAACAGCTCAGTAAAAAAAAGTTTCTGTCATCTGTTACACCTTCTACTCATGCATAATTTTTTATTTCTCTATTTTTCATCTTACCAAACTTGTTCTATTTTACTATTTCCTCTGTAAGATTTTATATAAATATGTGTGTGTATGTGTGTATACCATCTTCTTTAACTGTAACAATTTATTTCACTAAGTTAACACTTTGAATTAATGGAAATTTCCTTTCACTTTTCTTTAACTGTGATGGTTTCCTTCATTCTGTTAACTCTCATTTGGACTGATGAAATATATGTATTGTTGATGTTCAGTGGTATGCACTCTAATTTCTGCAATAACTGAATATTTTTTTTTTTTCACCTGAAACTTCTTCAAACTTTTCTGTCCTTATATCTTTATTTTGAATGTGCACATCTTTATTAGTATTTCATAGCATATCTTCACTTTCTCAATTTTGTAAGATCTTGACAGAAGCACAACACTGTGCTGCCATCTTAGAGAAGGTCAGGCCATACTTTCATATCCTCCTGGATCCTGGATTCACTCCAATGCATTCAGCACATTGAGCAACAAGCACCATTCAGCACTCATTGTTTCTGTAGCGGGTAAAGGTTTTACAGGCTCAGGTTGCTAGCCCAAGGTCTAACCCTCCTCAGAAGGTGCAGCACACACTTGCATGCACACACTCATACTTAGGGCCAATTTAAAGTGTTCAATCCACCTACTGAGTGTCTGTGGAATGTAGGAGGAAAACAGAGCACCCCGAAAAAACCCACATGAATGCAGGGAGGGCATACAGACTCCATACAGAAGGCACCCCAGCAGAGAATCAAACTGGAGAACCTCTTGCTATGAGGTGACAATGCAAACTGTGACACCAATGTGCTGTCCATACTTTTGCATATAGCTCCTTTATTTACTATGACTACTACTGCTATAACAACTTGTCATAAATTACTGGAATCCATTAGTAACTCAAGACAATCCCGTTACAAAAATCATTTATTTCTTCAAAACACTGTTGCTGCTGCCACTCCAGTGGTGTAGAGGGATAAATCCTGGACTACAGCCTAGTAACCTGGGTATGATTAGCAGCTCAGGAGACTGATGGAGCAGCAGAGTGGGATGGGTGTTTCCATCCTGGAAGGATGCTCGTCAGTGATGTTCCCTAATATGAGGCATGTTCCATAGATTTCTCTTGGACATAGTCAATGAGCATGGGAGGATGTGGGGAAAGGAAAAGTGGGTAGGACATATAAAAGAACCCCTTCCAGACAGAAGCACAGATGGCTGACTCTCCAGGACACCCTTAGGATCCACAACTGGCCCCAGCAAAATACTGGAATGGTCCATGGTGGTAGGAAGATTGTTTGTAGACCCAGTGTGGATGTGGGGGCACTGGTGGCTTGGCCAGAGCAATGAGGTCAGAGAGGAACAAAAAAAAAAAAAAACACTGTTGCTTCTTGGAAGTAAATATTACCCTCTCCTACAGCAGAAATGTAAAAGTCAAATACTTGCATGAATGCAGGGGGTTAAATGCAACCTTTTGTACATAAATACATACCTATAGTCTCACAGTATCAAGTTTAAAAAAACATAGCATAAATGAAGTTAAATAACTAGAATTTACATTCTTGATTTTCTTTCTATAAAATAAATTAAATTAACAAAGGCATATGGTGGAGGTAAACCATGCAACCAAATTACACTACATTTTCTTGAAATAAATTAACTACCAAATCAGTCAAAGTAAAGACAATAAGGCTAGCTCTCATTAAAACAGAATGCATACCAAGTCAATTAAGATGGCAGAGGCTTTTACTAGCTAATTATTTAACTGGCATACTCCCCACTTGTCTCCTTCTACATATTCTACCCCTTATGAATCCTACTGTGAGCTTTACCTTTACCACATTACATTATCCAGCATCAAAAATCTCCGCAAAACAATTCAATACGTCCATTGAACAGTAGGTAGTAGCATCTGTTACATGTTACTGAAGGTCAGTGTGATCTCTTTATTGCTATCCCTCTCAAGATTTTTTTTATTACTAGATATAATACCTTTTTGCATATTTCTGTGTGACACATTTGCCTTTTCATTTCATCTTGAGAGTTTTTGAAGCTGTCAGGATGATATGTGAGTGACTTACCAATTATTAATAGATAAAATATGAAGACACTATCCCTATTGCTGAGATTCAGAAATACGCCTAGCATAAGCACAAACAGCCTTCCACATGTACTGCTCTTAGCATAATGATGCCCAAAGTTCATTATCAATTCACAAGGTGGCAATGCACAGCTTTGATTATAGCTTATTAGTAGTCCTGCTCATATAAGTAGCATGACCTGGGGTGACAGAGGGAAGGCTGAAGCTGTGGATACAAGTCACAGGATAAAAATTACTGAGCATAGATGCTGTGCTCACGTCTGTTTGTGGACATGTGCAAAGTTGTGAGAGTAAGAGAAAAGGGGCACAATGCTTTAATGAGGCCACTGCATTGCTAACATCTGTTTTTTAACTGTAAAAAGGTATGGAAATGGACATGTAAAACAGTACAAAAAGGGTATGCAAGCAGAGAATGACATGCAAGAGAAACTACAATGTTAAGAGGAGAAGTGGGGAGAGGGTGCACTAGAATAACTTTTATTGTGGGACAGGTGCACATTCTTTCAATTAAAAGAAGCTAGGGGATGATGTAATGGAAGGGAATGCATGGTAAGAGGTTGACAGATAATAGCAGGGGCAAATGAACAAACATATAACATAGGCAAAGAGTGACGGGGGGGGGGGGGTGCTGCCAGACTTACAGAGGTGGAAGACAGTGGAATCAGAAACATACAAATAAAAGGAGGACACTGGTGATGGAGAGAACTGAACAGCAAAAAGGGAGGGCATTGACTCGTAAGGAAAAGGAATCTCTAGAAGAGGGATACAGTGCTATGGTCTTCCATATCACACTACCTGCATGACACCTTGGGGGAGGTAGGGTAACAATAAAAGAACACACAAAAAGTATTGTAAGAGATCATCAGTGAAAGAACATGGAAATAGTATAATCACTTGATTGCTTACTGATAATGATACCCAGTTGTTTCAGCCAGAATCAAACTTTCAGGAATGCTGCTTTGTCAAAATGGCCAAACTACAAAGTTGCCATATAAATAGGCTATATATATATATATATATATATATATATATATATATATATATATATAGATTCACTTTATAATCTCGAAATACTGAAACATAAAATTTCAGTATATTGAAACTTTAAAGTAGAATCTGCAAAATACCGAACCCCCAAAACTGCAAAAGTAAAAATTGCGAAGTTAAACACACCATACTCCACATTGCACATACACCACACTACCCACAATACAAAAAACAAAGAAAACAAACACAAACATAACAACACAAATTAACAAACCTACACTACAAATAAACAGAGGGGCCCCCCATGTGGAGGACTGCAGCCCCCACACCCCCGCTACTTATATATACTAACTATGAGATTGCACCAACCAGAAAAAGACAGCAAACTCACAACCAGGCATTCTACAGTCCCTCACACACACATCACATATATATAAACACAACCGCATTCAACACTTAAACACTCACACTTTTACCTGCCTACCCTAACCCACACGTACAGCTTCCAAACACACTCACATACACTCAAATACCTACCCAAAACCCTTACAAAATAGTCACTTACTTTAAATTCCACCTAAATCCACACACTAAACTGGACACAATCCACACAATACATTCCACGTCACAAACCGTAAAACCATAGCCGCGAATTCGACATATCAGGATTCGCGGTTATGCACTTTTGCTATTTTGAACATTTGACTTTATAGTCTCAAAATACTGAAATTCGATATTTCAGTATTTCGAGATTATAAAGTGAATCCATATATATATATATATATATATATATATATATATATATATATATATATATATATATATATATATATGTATGCAAAACTTTACAACTTATAAAATAAAATGGCAGAAGTTTAAGTTCATTTTTTAAAAACACACATACTCTCTAGCAGGGAGATTATTTATCAAGAAAAAAAATCACAGTTTATATATAGTAAAATAAAACCAATAAAAAATCATTCAGTAATATTACACTTAATTAGCCATCAAACCAGTCAAGAAAATTTTCTTCAAAACACTTTTTCATGTACATTCACCATTTATCCGATAGGTTATAAAGTGTTAAACTTTAAAATTAACAATACCCCCTTTTTTAATAGAGAACATGGTCTCTAATATTATCGCCTTCCCTAGCATTTAAAAAAATGTGTACTATGAGTATTGTGACAGTGAAAAAAAATAGTAGCTAAATAACTATTGTCTTTGTTATGCTTAATGTCCTTAATGTGGTCTTGAAATCTAATCTTAAATTTTACAGTTATGGCTTATATACACAAAGCACATGGACACCTCATAGTATATATAACTGCAATAGTTTCACAAAAACAGCAAAACAGCTGCAACATAATCCATAGGGGAAAATTCCCTTTGGCTATATATGTACTCTGTTATTCACTTTTATTTTATTAATGTAATGACTATGAACTAGAAAATCTTTAATGTTTTTCCATATTATATAAGACTGAAAAATATGTAGGAAACAGATTCCTTAAAGTCACATCATTCATTATATGTTTTTAACACTTTCTCATTTGTTGAACTAAAACATCTGTGAAGGTCTTACTTTCTGTGACAATAAGGATTTCACAGGCTCTTTCCCATCTCTTTTTCATGTTTTTATAATAATGCTAAATACTCCTGGTGTAGAATTGGAGACTAGTAATAACACTTTGCTGTTTAAAACCAAGATGCTATGGTAAACTTCTTGCACATCTTTCTTATCATATCCATAATCTATGTACACTTGCATCACTACCTTAGCTTCTAGCAGAAAAAGTATTCTAGAGCTGCAAATTCTCCGCATTCTAAGGAGTTCACTATAGAGAAAAAAGCTTTAGTATGTAATGAATGACAACCTGACATATGCAGAGCATCACATGCCTCTGTGCCTCACAGAGGCAAATGCTGACAGCAGAGTGGCACTTGATGATGACGTCATTGATCACATCATCATGACACATTCTCAGGACAGTGACACATAGTCACGACCTGTACTAGTTGGGTTCTTCCACTGAAATAAATAGATAACGCTCTGATCAGTGATGCAGACTAATACACAGTATATCATAAGGAAATTTTATTACAAGAAGGGAAAAGTATCTCAGTGCCTCTTCTAGACAGGCTGAATCTCTGAAAAAAGACAAAACAATGTCAAAGGTCCCATTCTCCAATGGGCAGCCTGCACACAGGGGAGCCAGGTGAAGACATCAGTCACAGGTGGCTCCAGAGACATGCAAGGCCTTGTCTGCACAGCAGCAAATGTGCAGAGATGTAGTTCAGACACAGGCCACTGTCACTGAGAGTCTATTTGAGTTTGTTAGAGTTCTACATAGCATATATGAGAAAATTCACCAGTACATGGTAATGGTAGGGGCTAGGGACAATGCCATAATAATGCTCGTGCAGAGCATGGTTGTTAACTTTGCTTCCATGTCAGCCTCTATAGGCACATTATTGAAAACTTACCAGATCCACATTGCTGAGTGTGAGGGATGTCGCCAATGGATGGTCTACATGTGGATGAGTAGATCAGTTACCATGTGTGTCCCAACAAAGTGTTGCAGGCATGCATGTGGATTCACTCGAAAATAAAGTGGTGAGCAATTGACTTATTTCCACATTATTTTATAGGAACTGTGCTGACATCTAGTTCACATTGTACTATTCAGTCAATGTCAAGAGCTTCTGTATCTAGTAAATCTCCTCATCATAGTACCTCAGCATCAAGTTCCCAAGCATGCACTTGTTCATGATCTGTGAGACCTCCATAACACTATCAATATCGCCCCCCTCACACTAATAGTACTCGTGACTCTCTATTTCTTAACAAAGTATGAAAACCAATCTCTGTTAGGAATCCCCTTCCATAGGCGCCATACTAACTCCCAATCCAAACACTATGTAGTTTCTATCCCACCTTCACTCTACCAGGGCAAAACTATAGCCCCCAAAGTAGTCCATCACACACTTTACCACCCCAAAACTCAAACTAACAAAACCAACCTCAAATTACTATTTAAATTACAAAGATTCCTGGTTTATCTGAAAAATCAAATCAACTTAGATGGTGATATCCATCCTAACCAAGGACCCACCAATGTACCAGACTCTAACCCAGGACCCACCAATGTACCAGATTCTAACCCCACTAAATTAACCAGAAAACCTACCGACTCCCTTCTAATACTACATCAGAACCTAAGAAGCATTAACAACAAAATTCACAACCTACATGCCATGATAGAAACTCACTCTCCTGACATTATGTGTCTAACTGAAACATGGCTAAAACCTACCACTAAAGATCAAGAGATCCTCCCACCCGGATATAATATCTTCAGGGCCGACCGCGAAAAGAAAAAAGGGGGCGGAATAGCTGTTATGTTCAGAAATACCCTGAATATCCTTAGGAATCCATTACAACCCCCTATTATCTCCAACCTAGAACTTATAGCCCTAAAAATATGCCTAAACACTCAAAAAACCATCAACCTCATAGTTACCTATATCCCACCAGGGAAGAATACAGAAAACCTAGAGCAAACCCTAAGCTGGTTAGCCACCAACTACCCACAAGAAACCATAGTACTTGGAGATGTCAATATTGACTGGTCTCTCTGTTCTGCCAACACTACCCCGCAACCCATTAACCTACATGGTTTTTCTCAACATATTCTATCCCCAACTAGGATAGGCAATACTCACCAAAAAGAAAGTACCATTGACTGGATCCTTACCAACAGAGACTCAAACAACTATACCACTGGTACCCTTCCCAGTGATCTCAGTGACCATCTAATAACTTATATTATTAAACATAAATACCTAACTTCCAACCCCCCCCTATATAGACTTATCAGAAACAAAAAGAAATTTATCCCACAACTATTTCTTGATGACCTAAAATCCTGTAACTGGACCCTATTAAAAACTCTACCCCTCCAGGAGAGTGTGTCCCACTTCAACGACACTTTCCTTAAGATACTTGACGTACATGCCCCACATAGACAAATTAGAACCAAAGTACGTATAGCTCCCTGGCTAACCAGTGAAACAAGAAACAAAATTAAACTCCGTGACCAAGCCTGGGATACATGGAGAGCAACAAAAACCCCCCAAAATCGTACTAAATTTCAACAGCTAAGAAACACTACCAAAACCGCCATTACCCAAGACAAAAAACAATACTTCTGCCTCCTCCAGGACAAACACCAGAATAATCCAAAAAAATTCTGGGCTGGTTTTAACACCCTCCTGCACCCAGGTAAAACTACTACCCCAACCCCCGAGGTACTTATTGAGAAAAGTCAGGAAGAAGTAGCTAATACCTTTAACTCCTTCTTCACCGAGACAATCCAAACTCTAGCCAATCAACTTACCTCCAATCCCCCATCGACCACAAAACCACAACACGTTGTCCCTACCCCTTTCACTTTAAAGCCAGTCTCTTCCGCTTACATACGTGCCCTCTTAAAAAAGCTCAAACCAACCACCCTTGCGGCTGACCACCTCCCAGCGGAATTCTTACAAATTGCGTCTGATGTAATCGCTTACCCTATATCAATCCTTATCAATAGAACCATAACTGAAGCCAACATCCCCTCTATCTGGAAGATCTCTTACATCATTCCGCTTCACAAAGGAGGTAACTCCACAGAAATATCAAACTATAGACCAATAGCTATACTGTCCCCAATAGCGAAAATTATGGAAAGATGCATCCACAAACAAGTTCTTCACTACTTAACCTGTAATCATCTCCTGTCCAACTCCCAGCACGGCTTTCACCCCCACCACAGTACAACCACGGCCCTCTTTTTCTTTGTCGACTCCATTAATAACAATCGTAATAACAAACTAATATCCTCCGCCCTCTTTCTTGACCTATCAAAAGCTTTCGATATGGTCAATCACCAGCTCCTTCTAAACAACCTTGCAACCCTAAATCTGGACACCCCAGCACTAACCTGGTTCCAGGCTTACCTCACTGGTAGGCAACAAGCTGTCCGGTGGCAAAACAGACTATCAGGCCTACTCCCCAATACCATAGGCGTTCCTCAAGGCTCAATTTTGGGGCCACTTCTGTTTTCCATCTTCATAAATGACCTACACTCAGTCATCCCTAAATCCACCTGCATCCAATATGCCGATGATTCCACCTTGATCTGCTCTGATGTCTCACTCCTGAACCTCCAAACCACCACTCAATACTGTTTTTCTCTAGTAGAAAAATGGTTCACCAACCTGAAACTCCTACTCAATCCAACTAAAACAAAACTACTTCTATTTTCTCCCAACGTTTTCTCAACCCTAGGAACAGAACTCACAATCAACGACAACACAACCTTCCATGTTAAATCCAACAATGGGACTATCATAACCCCTGTCACCAGTACCAAATTACTAGGTGTAACTATAGATCATAAACTCAAATTTGACAGTCACATTACACAAACTGTAAAATCTCTTAACAAAAAACTAGGATCCATGTACAGAATAAAAAACTATCTAACTCTGACTGCCAAATTAACTATTGCCCGCACACATCTTCTCTCCACCCTCCTCTATGCCTCCCCAGTCCTTTCCTTCCTCAACAAACGTGAAATCAACATGCTCTCTACTGCCTACAACCACATTGCTAGATTTATAACTGGATCCCCTTATCGCACTCACCATTGTCTCAACCTGAGGAAACTTGGCTGGTTGGAACTCCCCAACCTTCTCAAACTTAACCAACTCACTGAAGCTTGCAAACTAATCAACCAACCGGATAGAACTCCCTCATTATCTAGCATTTTGACCCCATACACTAACCTTAATAGTCTTCGATCATCCAACAGCACCCAGATCCAAACCATCAAAGCTAAGAACTCAGGTGGCGATGCCCTCTTTGCCAACTCCATTGGCAAGCCGTGGAACTCCCTGCCAAACTACCTTAGAATTACAACCTCACACCATCAGTTCAAAAACAACCTGAAAGAATATCTCAAAACCCAATGGCTATGCCCATGTCGTGAACCTGACTAAATATACATTGTCAACCCCTTCCAAATGTCCAAAATCTATCAACAAATGGCATACATGTTTATTTATCTTGTATTAGTCTATTTACTATTTGTATATAAGATATTTCAGCTATGTATAAACTTCTGATTGCTCTGCTGTCATATTTAACAACTATGAAAAATTCTCTCTCATCTTGTATTTGTAACATGTACCTTATTTTTCTTTTTTTAACTTGTATTTTTTAACTTGTATTAACCACTATGTTGGAGCTTTTCTCCTCGGGCCTCTACTGAAAAAGGATATGTATCCAGCTAGACTAGCCCGGTTAACAAATGTAAAATAAATAAATAAATAATTTTGGCAATTACATATTGCAATACATGAAAACAAACTAGTAATTTCATTCAAAACTTTAAAGGAATTAAATTAGTATTTTAATATTAATATAAGTTCTGAGAAAATCTTGAATGAGATTGTTTAAAGACAAAAACACTTAACCTTTATTTTTATTTATTTATTTATTTTTATTCTAAAAGGTGGCCACTGTGTATTCTCTTCTTTATGATCTTTGGCAGCACTATATAATGCTCTGGAATTTCCAGTCGCTGCCGCTGTTTCTGCCTCTGTTGCCAGTTTCTCAACCTATAACTTTTTGTCATTTTTTGCACATCTTATTGACCAGTTTAGCTTTCTATTTTTCTATTTTTATATTCTTCAATCAAAGTCTCTAATGATTGGCCAGCTTGGTATGCCTGCTCTCGTCTTTGTTTGCAATCACATCGTGAATCAATGGCTTTCCAAGTTTAAGCTGTTATCCGCACTTCTTTTCTTTGCCTCTCATACACCCATTTGTTGCTTCTGCACTCTCTTTGATGATTGTCTTGAACTGTTCCCATTGCTGTTCAGTGTTGTCATCTACACTCTGTAGGGCAGAGAATCTGTTTTGGACCTTGATGCTGTATCTGGTTTGCATGTCAGGTGATGTCAACATGGTGTTAAATCGAGGAGATACTGGCTTTTTATTTTGGTTCTTGAGTTTCATTTTCATTGACACAACCATAAGATAGTAATCAGATGTGACAGCAGCTCCCTGTCATAGTCAGACATCTTGTAGCAAACTTGCCCATCTATGAGATACACAAATGTGATCAATCTGATTCACTGTGTATCCATCGGGTGAACGCCATGTTGCCTTATGAATGTCTTTATGTTCAAATATGCTACCCCCAACTTTAAGATGATTGTCACTACAGAACTGCAGGAATCTATAATCATTATCTGTTCTGTTTCCTAAAGCAGCGGAGTCAATGACATGTTCAAATCCCTCTCTGTTGCTTCTGATTTGAGCAGTGAAATCACCCATCACAATTCTAAGATTATAACTGGGACCTGAGGTCATCAAATCTTGCAGCTGTTCATAAAATTCTTCCTTTTCAGTATCTGTGGCAGCTTCTATAGGTGCATAAAGTTGTAGTAACATTAATTTGGTGAAATGGTTCTGTAAGTTTACTGAAATAATTCTGCCACTGATTAGTTCCCAACTGACTAAAGTTTTTGATGCCTCCTTGCTAATCAGTATGCCAACTCCATTCTCATGCCTATCATCACCTGAAAACAGAATGATGACATCTTCTAAAATATTCTTGCCTGATCCAATACATAGCATTTCACTGATTCCAACAACCAATAGATTGTAATGCTTCATCTTGTATGATTTGGGCCAATCTACCAGTGCTATAGGGAAAAACTCCAAAAACACAAGAGGAACAATTAAAGAGATGGCAAAAACATTTTGAATCTGTGCTAAACTGCCTCACACCAGATGATCTGTATGACCTTGGCAATGATGGCCAAGTGTCAGCAATGATTCTGGATGTGAATCTGTGATTGAAGTAAAGGAAGCCATAGCCAAACTAAAGAATGGAAAAGCTCCTGGAACAGACCAGATACAATCAGAGTTGCTAAAGTATGCTACATCTTCGGTGGTATATTTCACACATCTCTTGAACAACATATGGACTCAAGAAAAGGTACCCAATGAGTAAAAAATGGCATCATCGTCATTTTAACAAAAAAAGGGAGATCTTAGAGATTGTACAAATTGGCATGGAATGATATTGTTGTCCATCCCAGGCAAAGTTTTCACCAGTGTATTACTGAATCGACTGAAAGAAACAGTTGATGACAGACTCAGACAGGAAGAGGTTAGACTTAGATCAGGTCGATCCTGCACTGACCAGAAATTTGCACTCAGACAAATTATAAAAAAGGCAACAGCATGGAAGAAACCAATCATTGTCAACTTTGTGGACTTCAAAAAAACCCTTTGACTGTATACGTAGACCATCACTATGGTACATTTTGGCAGAATATTGGATTCCTCCAAAATTCATTACACTCTTAATTTAAGAGTTTGTATCAAGACAGCAAGTGCACAGTTCAGGTGAATAATAAGTACAGTGACTGGTTTGCAGTAGTCACTGGTCTACAACAGGGATGTATACTGTCTCCCTTATTATTCACAATAGTTATTGACTGGGTCATGTGGAAACCATTACATGGAAACTCAGTGGAACTGGAATGGGTCGATGACAACAAGCTATGTGACTTGGACTTTGCTGATGACATAGCTCTTATTAATACAACATGGAGTGGAATGCAGACAATGACCATATCAGTGGAGAAGCAGGGTGGGAAAGTAGGCCTCAAAATGAATCCTGACAAATGCAAAGTGTTGGTCACCAAAGCATGGAATGACAACAGACATAATGGCTGCAGGATCAATATTAAACATGACAGAGAACTACTGCTATCTGGGCAGTTTCATCTTTCATATAGGTAACTGCGAGAAAGAAGCTCTGGTTAGACTTGGAAAAGCAAGTACAGCATTCACTAGACTATCCAAAATCTGGAGATAAAAAAACATTGCAATGACCACAAAGGTGAAGCTATATCCAGTACTGCTGCTGTCTGCACTCTTATATGGTGTTGAGCTGTGGCCAATCACAGCATCAGCCAAGAGAAAACTTGAAGCTGCTCATCATAAATGGTTACAATGCATTTTGGGAATATTGTGAAGGACAAAGTAAAGAATGAAAGTGTTAGAGAAAGAACACAACAACAGAAACTTGAAAATATCATTATGGAAAGAAGACTACATTGGTTTGGTCATGTTAACCACATGGACACTAGCAGGATTCCTATACAATCCCTCACCTGGGAACTAGCTGGATACAAGAGAAGACCAGGCAGACCTTGACAAATCTTGAAAGGAGTAGTAACAACAGACCTCTGTCATCTGAATATCACTTGGGAGGAAGCTAAAGAAGCAGCAGCTGATTGGACACAGTAGAGTCACTTGTGGCTCAATGCATCATCGATGTGGGGTGAACCAAAGAACAAAGTCCAATTTATTTAGAATAATTTTGTTATTGCTATTTTTTAAAAAGTGTGTTGTTCTTATCCCAGTAACCATGGAGTCCTAGCATGGATCTCTAGTGTGCTAGTTTGTTTTGGCAATCTTGGTTCTAAGCTCGCTATCAGCTGTTTCAGTGGACTTTTATTTTTACTTTATATTTCAATACATGCCTAAACCAGCACCAGCACTAACACCAAGAGATGGCAGAGGGAAGTACAGCAACGGACAAATCACCTGTTTTGGAACTGATAAGATTTGCACTTAACGGCATGCAATGAGTATTACCTTTATAGCTTCACACATTAATATACTGATTGCCATGGTCCATTGTTCTGGATTAGATGCCACTGCTTCATCTTCACTACCGTATATTATACAATTCCTCCTCTAAAACGTGCACGCTGATTGGCCAGCCCAACCAGCGTGCCCATTGTAAATCCCTCAATATACTAACGGAAAAAGGTCCGGTCGCCCGGACTTTTTCCATTAGTATAAAACACTGTCTCGCTATGTTAAAAGAGTTTAACATAGCGATACAGGTTTAAAAAAAGCAACACAGATCTCCGTTGCTTTTTTTAAAGCTGTCTCGCTATGTTAAACTCCTTTAACATAGCGACAATGTAAAAGCAACGGAGATCTTGCGATCTCCGTTGCTTTTTTTTTAAACCTGTCTCGCTATATTAAATGGGTTTAACATAGCGAGACAGCTTTAAAATAAGTAACGGAGATCTCCGTTGCTTATTTTAAAGCTGTCTCGCTATGTTAAACCCATTTAACATAGCGAGACAGTAAAAAGGACATCTTGCGTTCTCCGTTGCTTTTGCCCACAGCTCTGATGTACTGCGTAGGCATGCGCAGTACATCAGAACTGCCGCGGAATACCAGACAGCTGCAGAAGGGCAGCAAAGAGGCATTATACAATGCCATTATTTAAGAAAAGTAATTATTTATTTTCTTAAATAATGTCATTGTATAATAGCAATAACCCACACCTGGTTGTGGGTAATGTGGGATTTAACCACGGTTGTCTTTGTTTCCAAACCACGCCAACTGTGGTTAAATCCCGCATTACCCACACCCAGGCGTGGGTTATTGCTATAATACACACCTGCCTAGATGAAGACTTGCTATGCTGCTACCTTCAACTGGCAAAGACCAATGTCATGACTGGTGGGACAAACAATTGAGAGAGTTGCACTGCCAAAATTGGTCACTAATTGTGATCGCTGTTCACTAGACTGACATGTAATTACGTTATGCAGAGCATAATGACCAATAAACATTCTGCATATTGTAACAGGATCATACTGAAGAGTGCCTCAATTCATACAAGTACCAGAAACAGGCCTTAAACAGGACAAACACTTGATCAATGACTAACCATGTCTGGGGCAGGACGATGTTAAAGTGCTCCTCTGCTACTCACTGTAGATTATGGACTAGTGTCATTACCCATTATTCAAGTGAGTAGAATATGTCACCATGAAAGCATAACAATGAGAGAACACATGTAGATAATATGGTTAGTCATTAATATCTTAGTCACTATACAGAGAAATAATTATGAACAAAGTTATTCAGCCTGCACTTACCACCTCTTTGATGAAATGGAATCCTCTTATGCAGGAATGGTTGGTAGAATGAACTTGTGTGCCATATATGACAACCAGGTTGTTGGGCTGAAACAGTTGCATTACAGCCACATGCATCACAGACTGTCTGGCAGCTGATGGAATGGTAACCCTTCCTATTGTGTTACCCATCCACTTAGGGTCCAGTTGATATCCTAATAGCCACATGGATGCATGTTATCCTACCTAGCACCTCAGAAAAGCATGCCATTCTATAGAAAAAATTCATGGCACTGGCTTTGTCCTGTGTTGACACTGGAAACTACATATGTTTGTTTACATGTTCCAACAGTATATTGAGGAACTGCTGCTATGCTTTATGATATGCAAAGTGATGCACTCCACTTGTGCGCAAGTACACAAGGGAAGCACTAACTATCAAAAGAAAACATGCATCCTTTATGGGATGTTAGTTGAAGATAGCTAATAGATTTGTGCTTTTAGTATGGAAGTGGATCTTTCTGTGCAATAAAAAATGAGAAAACCGACACATCCATGCAGTATATGCACAGCTTGCAAAAGATAATATTCGTAGACCGACCACATACTACATTATATGGTTATCTTTAGAACAGGAAAACATACATTCAGAACAATATATACACACTATATACATAATATACACAGTGAATCAGCATGTGAACATTTATGAATACACTAAGGTAGTGATGGCATACATTTCAAACTGTGTTAATGGGGTAATAGATACCACGAGTATCGCTATTAGAGCTAACCAGAAGCCACGGCACACACCTAAAGTATATGAGCTTCTGAAGGAGAGAAACAGAGATTATAGGGCTAAGGACAAAGCAGCCCTAGGTGTAGTAAGAGGTAATCTGAGGAGGGATATAAAAGAGGCTAAGAAGTATTATGGCAGAAAGGTTCAGATTTACTTTGAAGACATAAAGGATGCAAGAAGACTATGGCAAGGCATACAGGAAATCACTGACTACAAAATCAGGTCAGCACAGTGCTAGGACAGCACTAAGTCCCTGGACAGTGTGAACATCTTCTTTGGTAGATTTGAGGAAAGAAGCAACAGGATAGCACCAAAGCTGTCCCCTAATGTGAAGGATGCAGTACCTAGCCTCAGCTCAGAGGAGGTAAGAAGAGAGATAAGGAGAGTGAACCTCAGGAAGGCTGCTGGCCCAGACAACATACTGGGCAAGGTGTTAAAAGGCTGTGCTGATCAACTATGCACAGTGCTTAAGGAAATATTTAACACCTCTCTTGTCATGGCAAAAGTACCCACATGCTACAAGGAAGCTAACATCATTCCACTACCTAAGAAAACCACTCCCTCCATCCCTAAAGACTACAGACCAGTCACTCTAACATCCACTGTTATGAAATGTTTTGAGTGGCTGATCAAAAAATATCTTTCACCATGCCTACCTCCTGATTTTGACCCTTTGCAGTTTGTGTACATAGCTAACCGATCCATGGCTGATGCCATATTAGTAGCACTACAAATCTCCCTTGAGCATTTAGAGGGCAAAGACAACTATGTGAAGATGCTGTTCATAGACTTCAACTCTGCATTGAATACAGTGGTACCAATGGAGCTGATACAAAATCTGGCATATTAGGAATCAGTAAACATCTCTGTAACAGGATATTGGACTTTCTGATTGAGTGACCATAGAGGGTGTGTTCAGGTAAGAACACATCAAAGTGCATCATGATTAATAATGGGGTTTCACAGGGATGTGTTCTCCACCCATTGTTATTTACCATCCTGACCCACAACTGCTATGCTAAGTATAAGTCCAACCATATCATCAAGTTTGTTGATGACACCACAGTCATGGGGCTCATCACAAAGGAGGATGAAAGGGCATACAGAAAAGAGGTGGCATCTCTGATCAGTTAGTGTGAAGGAAACAACCTTGACCTGAATGTAAGCAAGACCAAAGAGATTATTATTGACTTCAGGAAAAGAAGAACAAACCACCCAGTGCTCAGGATCAATGGTGAGAGTGTGGAGAGGGTATAAGAATATGAAATTCTTGGGTGTACACATATCAGAAGATCTCTCATGGGTGGGAGACACCAGCCAAATGGTCAAGAAAGTGCAGCAATGTCTCCACTTTTTAAGAAAGCTGAACAAAGCTAAACTTCGTGTAAGATTTGATAATACTGTACTGTACCATAATTACCTGGAAACATTGTATGAAATGGACTGAGAAAAGAAAGTCTTAATTACCCAAGTTCATTATGAATAGGTGTCAGTCTCTCCCTCATGGAACAAGTCTTGTGCACTTTAAAGAATTAATTCTCCAAACACTGTAGTACATTTAATAAGGTTTTATTAGATGTTCACAATATTAGAATACTTTCTCCATTAACAGTACTGATAAACAATTGAAGTTGCTGTACATCATATTCTGATTGTCCTGAACAATGTAAACTGACATAGTCTCTAGATGACCTGTTTTATGTACCCATGCTTGAGTGTTAGATATCTTCTTTAAAGCAACAGGTCAAATGAACTTACTGACCCTAACTGAACTGCTATCCTGAACACAGCATATTATATTGCTTTAGTCTAGTAAATTTTCTTATTTACTTATCTTTAACCTTGGTCTCAGGCTTTGTATGTGCTTCACTAAGGAACGTTCTGTAGCTGATCTTTTTCTTGAGAAAAGAACATTCTGTCTGCACACTTTATGCTTATATTTTTCTATTTAATAAACAGTCTTCCATTCTTGGCCAGCAAGGTTATTTTCCTTTCTGCTTAACTGTCTTTTATGCATAAATGAAACACAATTTATTTTACCCTTTAGCCTAATTCCTAATAACTGAAAATCCCTAATCTAACAGTTGCCCCTGAGGTCCCTGATGAAACTCTACTGGGACCTGCTTCTGTTGTTACCTTGCATCTATATTGCTACCCACTGTATTTACCTTTATGCTACTTGACTTATAATTAGAAAATAAAAAAAAAATAATTGATAAACATGCAATTTATGGCCTGTTTGAATTGAAATTTCTTAACTTTATGATTTAAAACAAAGAGTTAGATGGTCACACTGAAAAATCAATCAGAAAAAACTAAATGAAAACTCCAGCCAAGCTAGAATTTTCAATGAGTGACCTCCCAAACCTCCTATAACAGAGGCACATGGGATATATGTAAATGACCCCAATGAACATCAGGTGTTTTGGCTATATGATGATTCTGATTGCTCAGGACTTTTAAATTTGAAATCATTTTAATGGACAATATCAGGCCAATAAAGCCAAACCCCAGTAGCTATGGATATGCATATTTGACCTTGTTATGACCTCCTCAGCATAGCATAAGCAGAGTGTTTGACTAAGCATAAGAAACACAGGGTTGTTATACCCAGCTGATGTCCATTATCATTAGGGTGACTGCAAAATGTCCCAAATAACAAATTAAAACAAAGAGTTATATGGTCACACTGAAAAATCAATCAGAAAAAAATAAATGAAAACTCCAACCAAGCTAGAACTTCCAATGAGTGACCTCCCAAACCTCCTGTAACAGAGGCACATGGGATATATGCAAATGACTCCTATGAACATCAGGTGTTTCAGCTATATGGTGATTCTGATTGCCCATGACTTTTACATTTGAAATCGTTTTAATGAACAATATCTGGCCAATAAAGTCGAACCCCACTAGCTATGGATATGCATCTTTATGATTTGAATAAACTTGCAATTTTAAATTTGACCACTAGGTGTCACTTGAGCATTTATGGCCTGTTTGGATTGAAATTTCTTATCTTTATGATTTGATTTTATATTACCTAGATTTATAGACTTTAGAGTATTTAGGTCTAAATTTTGATGTACGAGTGATATATTTAAAACTTATAATAGGCCAATTTTTTTGAAAACCTACATAACCTAGTAGCTGATGGTTGTACTTTATTTAGCTGCTTACAACCTTACTCCCATGACTGGACTGGCAACTTTGCACTGTGCCCTTTTATCAGCATTTTTCTGCATGTCTTGGATTTTTGCCAGATTTGCCTCAACTGTTGAGCCTACTTGGCTCACCTCAGTTATACCTTTTAGCTTAATTTTATTTTACTACATTGGATATAGAGGAACTTCCTCCCTGGCTGTTTTTTTCCTGCCACATATTGTATAGGCTATCAAGCATGATGGCTATCTTCTGAAGACTAATTAAAATCTGCACTAAGAAGATAACTTTATAAGTGGTCCTGAAGCATAATTACCATATTTTGTGTTAACTTGTGTCTATACATTTTATTTAAATTTGTTTTATAATGCTACTTACCTTTTTAACTTTTATTAATATTTATGAGCTATAATAGTTTACTAAAACCTATACTTTCTGTATTTTAAATATATACCTTTGCATTGTCTGTTAGTGTCTTTAATTCCTGACTAATGTATAATAATTATGTAAAGTGGACTGCAATCTGTAAACGTGCACTGTAATCTGTAAACTAATTAACAAATTAAGCCTGCCCTGTTATGCCTTGAGTGCATTAAATAACTATCACTGCCTATTATTTAAATAATAAACCTGTAAAAAATATTTCTGTTACTTTACCCTTAACTAATGACTGAATAATGTGACGTATTTTGAGATTTGAATGAAATGTACTATACCGAACACATAAATGAATATGAATGTCATATTCTGAAACTTGACTGATATTTACATTAGCATATACTGAGCATTTAAAAATAGCTGTGTATATTCCGGAAACTAACTAAACTAAAATAATATCTTTTGCCAGTGTTAACTAAATGCAGATAAAAGCATAACTGAAACTCATACATGTTATATTCTGAGAACCAAACCATTATTATCTGAACATTGAGATACTGAAACTAATACTATTGTACAATTGTCTAAAAACATGGGGACATTTTGACAGTGTTACCTGAACACAAATAAACTTTAATCCATTTGAACACAGACTGAAAACATACATACTTGCTTTAACTTTAAACAGACATTGAGGAAATAACCAAAACACATAAACAGTTGTTAACTTTTGTTTTGCATTGTTCCAGTCACTGATGAAGTAAAGAAAGGCCTGCTTTAATGTTAAACTGTCCTCTTTATAGTTAGGCCTTTTAAACCTCTTCTTTTAATTTCTTCTTTGACTGTATTTAGTATCAGGTCCTTAAAATAACATTTGCATTTTTAACAATTATAATCTGATAGCATTGCTTATTGCCCTGACTTTATTTACATTTTTCTGCATGCTATGCAGCCAATTGTATCTGACAATGGTTGGTTAACAGAACCAATCTCTATTTATCTACAGAGGCAACTGCTCCCTTTTTTGTTAGGCTGTGAGAATGTGCTAAAAGACACGAAAGATTGTCTTTTTGTTTGATGAGAAGTTTTTTCTACAACTCACTGGTGTTGCAATGGGCACATCTGTGGCCAATACCTATGCCAATCTGGTTCTCCATCAGTGGGAAACCAAATGTGTGTGTATTGATGCCAATCTTTAAACAACAATGTTTGCTTCTATCAGCGTTTTGTTGATGATTGCTTCCTTATCTGGAAGTGGTCTATTGGTGATCTGTACACCTATTTAGATTATTTGAATGGTACAACTACATTTCTTGAGTTTAAAATGATATACTCTGAAACCAGTATTACCTTTGCGGATTTATGTATAGAACTAAAGGAGGGTTTAATTTTTACGAGTATACATAAGAAAGAAGTATGTGCTGGTAGATACCTTCGTAGGAACAGCATGCATGCTCCGCACATATTTAAAGGGATAGTCACTGCGCAGTTTAGTAGAGCCAGTCAGCTTAATACAGATGGTGTTTTTTTAAAACAGATGGAGGATATGAAGATGGACTTTCTACATAGTGGTTATGATTCAACATTTCTCTGTGATATAATGGGTAAAATTGCAAGAGATAGGGCTGTGTCACTTAAACCAACTTTCAGTATGCTAAGCGAATCTGATATATATATATATATATATATATATATATATATATATATATATATATATATATATATATATATATGCATAGGGAGACTGACGTGGGGGGTTCACATAGAGTTAGATATGTGACAACACCCAGGCAGTTAAGCACATTATTGAGAAGAATTGGGTAATTTTGATGGTATCGTCTGATGTTAGGAATGTGTTAGATTCCAAACCCTTCTTCTCTTATAGGAACTTGACAAATTTGAAAAGTAGATTGTGCTACAAAGACTTTAGCCATAAACGCATCTCACAACTTAGTACAAGGGTGGGTACATATTGTTGTATGGACTGCACTTGCTGTGATGATATTCTAGGTAAACGCAGTGATATTTTCACCCACCTTGTTACTGGACGTGTCTACAACTTTAAGTTGTTTGCTAACTGTATTAGTACTAATGTAGTTTGTTTGGCTACTTGCCTCCAATGTACTTCATTCTATGTAGGAAAGACCACAAGATGGCTAAAAGACCGTATTATTGAACATAAGTCTGAGATCAGGAGGAATAATGACAAGAATGCACTTTATAAGCACATTTTATCTTGTGGTAGCATGCACAGGTTTAAATTTAGGGTTGTAGACATGGTCCATATGTCTCTGAGAGGTGGTGATATTAATAATTCCTTAGAAGTCAAGGAATATGTCTGGATTTTGAGGCTAGCTGCTGATCATCCACCTGGCCTCAATACTGATGTTACCTTAAAGCCCATTCTACTGAGGATACAGCAGAGTAAATTTTGATTGTAAAAAATTTCTATATGTGTCCCTTAACAATATTTTTATGTGTGTTTTCATTTTATATTTTTTATATGTGCTTTCTATGTTACTTTTAAACTTTGTATTTTTTAAAATATCCTGTTTGTGATTTTATATGTTGTTGTCATTTGATCGGCTGGCTGCAATCACATGACTTTTCTTGGCTCCTATTTAAACTCTAACTCATGTGTTTGTGATTTTGTATTTAGCATTGAGGAAGGGTGTAGACCCGAAAGCTTTGCTGCTGCTTTTTGTATTAAAAGTTTTTCTCAACGTGGTTGTATTCTACTGATATGCAGCTTTTACAACTAGAAACTTGCAGCATTGCTTGCTGTGCTGACTTTATTTGCATTTTTCTGCATGTAAATAAACATAACATTTTCTGCATGAAATAAGCATTTGCTGGTAATAAGCTCTTGCAAGTCTGTAGACAAACTGATTTTTTTACATTAATTAACACAACACTTAATTTTTACATTATTTATTTATTTATTTATTTATTTATTGTCATTTGTTAACTGGGTTGGTCCAACTGAGCCAAGGCCCATTTTCAGGGGAGACCAGAGGAGAAAAACTCCAGATTACAATTACAGTCAGTTGAGAAAAAAGTTTACATTGCAGAAGTCATAAAGTTTTAAACAACACAGAGAAAATTAAGTAAGTTTACTGTGATTTTAAAAGTTTCTAAATATGTCAACAAAGTAAACAAACAAGGATAATCTGGGTGAAGAAATTGTTTACAAGAAGTGGGAGTTGATTTATAATAGCATTGACACAACTAAGTGGAGAGAGGGTAGAGGAGAGTGAGGAAATAATGAGAGAAAAAGTAGTTTGAGGGGGAGGGAATAAGGGTATCAGTTTGGAACTAGACAAGGACAGGACCAAGTATTTTGTAGATAGTGTTTATGTTCATTTTTGAATTGGGCCTTAAATGGAATATTTCTGATATTAAGAGGGAGGGAGTTCCAGTAGTGTGCAACTGAATATTTGTATGGTGACTTGCAATGTTTTTTGTAAGTTTATAGATGTTCAGAAGATGTTTGTCAGAAGTATGAAGCTGGTGTTGGGGGTTATAAAGTGATACAATATTGGAGATGGAAGGACAAGAAGTGGGGTTATAGATAATAGAGTGTGTTATATGAAGTTGTGCAAGGAGCAGTTGTTTAGGGAATTCAAACCATTTCAGAGATTTAAGAGCAAGGCAGTGGCGGGTTTTATAATTGAGATTTGAAACAAACTTGGCTATTTTGTTGTAGATTTGCTCTAGTTTGCTGAGCAGAGTTGACTGAAGGTTGGTAAGGACTGGAGCAGTGTAAAGGAGACAGGGTACAACAGGATAAGAGTACATAATGTAATTTCCCAAAATGATACTGTCACACTGGGGCCACACATTTTTGAATTGGGCCTTAAATGGAATATTTCTGATATTAAGAGGGAGGGAGTTCCAGTAGTGTGCAACTGAATATTTGTATGGTGATTTGCAATGTTTTTTGTAAGTTTATAGATGTTCAGAAGATGTTTGTCAGAAGTATGAAGCTGGTGTTGGGGGTTATAAAGTGATACAATATTGGAGATGGAAGGACAAGAAGTGGGGTTATAGATAATAGAGTGTGTTATATGAAGTTGTGTAAGGAGCAGTTGTTTAGGGAATTCAAACCATTTCAGAGATTTAAGAGCAAGGCAGTGGTGGGTTTTATAATTGAGATTTGAAACAAACTTGGCTATTTTGTTGTAGATTTGCTCTAGTTTGCTGAGCAGAGTTGACTGAAGGTTGGTAAGGACTGGAGCAGTGTAAAGGAGACAGGGTACAACAGGATAAGATTACATAATGTAATTTCCCAAAATGATACTGTCACACTGGGGATGTATTACAGATTCTGCTGTTATTCTCTTCCCAGGCTGATTGGTTTTATTTAAAAATCCAAATTCCAATGGCTTGCTACTGACCACAATTACCTTTGACCTTTTAAACCCTGATAGCATGAAAGCTGTCATGAGCAATGAAATGTATGGTTTGTCATCCTTTTTAACCTGGAATAAAGTCAAATAAACCAACTGACTTGGTGATGAACTATCATAACCTTATGTCACTGGCAATATTAACTTGAGCTACAGTATACTTTTGATTACTCTTTGGGCTCAAACTTTGTACATTACTTACGTCATTTTCCCATTCATTAACCATAGTGGGATGTCTTGTATTTGAAAAGCTAACAATATTTAAATCAGTAACCTGTTTTGCTTTATTGGAAACAAATGGAACTAAGTCATTAATACCAGCTTTTACACGCTTGTATTTCCATATCCAGTATTTAGGGAACTGTTCTTTTACATACAAAAAAAAAATTTTAACTGCTGGGACTGGTGAAGTCTGTTTTACTGCTGCAATATCAGTATTTACAAATAACATTTCTTTACTGGCATCTGATCCTTGCAAAATCTGTTTCTGTCTCACCACTAAACTGTCAGCTTTTCTTAAGTTCTTGGCTGTAGCAATGGCATTTAACTTGATAGTTGTATCAAGTTTCTGAACTTATTTTAAATGAAAATCAAAGTACATAAATATATATATATATAGATAGATCGATATATATGCACAGTCAGTTTTAACTGTTGAACTTTTTACATTTTATCTCATGACCCTTAGATTTTAACATACTGTTCAGTGAGTGAAACTCCACCCACTGTCTCACCATAACTCTTTCTTTAGCTGACATCATTTAACTTTCCATTAGTATTGAATGCTGCAAGAATGTGTTATTACTGTCTACAATTTTTTTTGGATAATAAGCAAAACTGTAATGCATTAAATGGATAGTACTGTCTTTAATTCAGTTTGCTTAGCTAGCTGTAATCTGAACCAAGGTACTTGGAAAACTGCCATCTCTGTACAAAACATATACAGTCTTAACCTGATTACATAATGTACTCTTGTATACATAGGATCTCAATTTTTAACTGTGCTGTCACTTTTACAATATAGCACTGATTTTAAATTTTACATTCTGTAAACTAGTAAACATTATTATGTCTCTGTCTATATTATGATATTGTTTATGCACTTTACTGACTGCTAAGCAAAATATTTTTTTTGTTGCTGTTGTGTCTTTCGGCTTTTCCCGGTTAGGGGTCGCCACAGCGGAACTCCGGTCCGCTAATGATTGGTAGTTGATTTTTACATGCCAATTTACCAGCCCTGATGCACAATCTTCAATGAAGGTACGCCCATTCATGCATGTCTCCACGCAGAAGACGCTCTAGCTGAGAATCGAACCGGACAGCATCTGACTGTGAGGTGACAACGCTACCGCAGCACCACCACTGCGGGTACTGCTAAACAAAATATTTGCCAAACTATAACTGCAAACCCTTTATTCTGCTAATTAGTTTGACTGTTAGTTCTGATATATTTTACAAGACATAGAGGCATATGGTTACCCTTTTTTCTTAACTGACCACACCCAATATGTCTTTCTGAGCACTTCAGCTATGTCAGCTGAACTGGAATTTATTTTATCTTTAACCCATAAATCTGTATGTTTCTGTCATAACCAGTTCTTTAAAATCTGTACATTTGCACATATATCTTTACTGAAGTCTAAACTATTATATACTAGTGCAATCCTTATAGTATATATAGTAAGGGGGTGTGGGTAGCCCCGCACCTATTTTAAATGTTGAAAACCATAGACATGGATTCTTACAAGTCAAATGAATATATATATATATATATATATATATATATATATATATATGTGTGTGTGTGTGTGTGTGTGTGTGTGTGTGTGTGTGTGTATATACACACACACACACACACACACACACACACACATATATATATATATATATATATATATATATATATATATATAGATATAAATATAGATAGAGATAAATGAACCTACTTCAGTATATCAATTTACCTAAAGAGTGAACACCAGAATACCGAGACAGAAATACTGGAAGTACAGAATAACAAACACTGACATGTTCGAATATCAGTAGCGCAAAAACATAGTGCACTAATTCCTCTGAGGTAGAAAAGTACCACGAACATGGAGATCACTATACAATGATGATCGGGAAAATCACCATTGTCCCCACTGTAGTGCGATCTTGGAGTTGGTATATATAAGTTGCAGGGGGTGTGGAATCAGGGGAGCATGCCCTCCTGCAAACTGTTTTTGTTGCTGAGAGGAATTAATGCACTATGTTTCACACTACTGACATTCGAACATGTCAGTATTTGGTATTTTGCAGTTCCGGTATTCCGTCTTGGCATCCTGGTCTTCAGCCTTTAGGTAAGTTGATCTAACTAATATATATATATATATATATATATATATATATATATATATATATATATATATATAGATTGATATGGATATATGCCATTATCATAACATCAATGTTACAGAACGTTGTACTACATATGGTTGAGACAATATGATTGACATTCCACAACACTGAAAACCAAAGCCATTCTAAATATATTGTTTTTGCATCAAGGCTGCACCCCTCACTCCCCCTGCAAATTATAATTACCAACTCTTAAAATGACACTACAATGGGAAAAAGGGTAAATTCTCCAGTCCACACTGTACTGCGATCTCATTACAAACACTTCAACTTTTCTGAAAGTCGATCATCAGGTCTCAACCATATGCACTTTGACTTTCTGTAAAGTCAATTTTCTGAAAGCGAACCATATAACTATAGTACAAATGTTTAAAATGCCAGCATATCAAATACATAAGACTTGCAAAATATTTTGTACATTCACATTACCAAGCACCCAAAACACTGGATCTGCAAAAGATTCCAAAAAGAAAGCAATTCCCTTTTTTGATCTCTAAACCAAAACCTTTCTGTAATATTCAAATCTAATTTGGATAGTGTTAGTATAATAGCAAGAGGTTTTTAATTGTAGGGCCAGTTGCCCCTCCAGCATCACCTCAGTAATGCGAATCCAAACCAGAACTCGAAACCTGCCCTGTCCCTAACTCTACACCTTTACTTAGAAAATCCCTTTCCATAACACTAGCACTGCATAAAACAGCCTGGATATCCACTATTATTTATTTATTTGTTGACATTTGCTTACCAGGAAAGTCTGGCTGGGTTCAGAGAACTCATTTTCAGAGGATGCCCAGAAAGAAAAGCTCAGAGTATAGGAAATAAATTGTAATTATGCAGTAGTACAACATTACTAGAAATATGTAATTACAATGTTGAAAAGAGTAGTGCTGCAAATGAAAAAAAGCATAGTTACAAATGTAAAATATTGAGAAGGGAGATTAAAAATAATATGTTGAGAGATAGATGTGGAATGTACTTCAAGAGATTGATAGGGTGCATAACAGTTGAGGAGGAGAAGACAGGTAAAGAAAAAGAGGAAGACAGTGAGACAGTGAAAGGGAAGCTATATAGCTCTTTGGATAATAGTACAGATGTTTGGAGTAATGAAGAGAGAGTAAAATGGCAGCTTTGTGGGTAAAGGAGCTATTGAAAATGAAGTAGAAATTATATTACTTTAACATAGTTTATAACAGAAGCAGATCCAAGCTTTGCTTAAGAATTCTTTTAATGCTTTAATGCTTTTAATTCTTTTAATCTTTTAAAAAAATAAATAAAATAAAAATAAAATAAAATAAATAATGCATGTTTGAAAGACAAGAGTTGGTGTTTGTTGTGATGTTTGTGAGAAAGCTACTCCAGGCTTTGATAACAGAATATGAGTAAAGGCTTTTTCCAGCAGGTATTTTGGCTTGTACAGTGAAACAAGTTGTTTATCTTCTGGTGTAAGGGATCTTGTGGAGATATTGGTATCTAGAACAATACTTATGGCAGGGCAGGCAGTGGGTTTACAAATAAAGCGTTGGGCTGTTAAGAGTTGCAGATAGGTAAGGTGTTCTGGGATTTCAAGCCATTTCAGGAATTGCAGAGAGGTGCAGTGATGAGTATAAAAAGTGGAACAAGTAATAACATTAGCTATTTTGTTGTAACATGATTCCATTTTAGATGAGTAAGATCTGAAGACTGGTAAGAATAGAGGCAATGTACAGGAGGAAAGGTAGGTAGGTGTTAGCCAGATTCCGATGCTTGTGTTTAGGTAAAGTTTATTTCTATAAAACAACCATATTTTCTGACCTTTTTATGCTATTCTTGATATGTGGATTAAATTTTAGATTGTCATCAATGGACATGGACATGTATAAAAACATTGTGTATGGGAGTACTTCAATTTCAGTACTATTTAGGGGTGAATTTTAAAATTTGATTTGTCCATAGAATGAGTCTTGGGAGTAAATTGTGTATTATTTAGTCAAGCTTGAAGGGAGGAAAAAAAAAAACTCATGGGTTATATGTTGAAGGTGGGGGTGGGGTGAATATGGAGGAAATGATAATAGAGTCATTTGTGTATTATAATAGCAAGCTTAAACAGGAAAAGGTATTAAGGCTGTTGATAAAAATATTAAAAACAGAAGGATCCAAGACAGATCATTGCAGAACTCCACTGATATTAGGTAGATAGGGAGAGACAGAGCCTAGCCATTTTACAGATTGTTGCCTAGTGGATAGATAGCTTGTTCACCATTTGAGAGATGTGGAGGCAAGACTAGAGGCAGAAAGTTGATTTATGAGTTTTGAATGGGATACAGTGTCAGATGCTTTTGAGAGGTCTACAGTGTGAGACAAGCTTGCCAAAATCATTGGCTTTATTTACAGTGTCTGTAAAACAGAGGAGAGCAGTTGTGGTACCATTGGCAGGCCTGAAACAATGTTGAGTAGAGGTTGGTAGTTCATTTTGAAGAGGATAATTAAGAAGTTGATTATGGATGCACTTTAAAATTTTGGACAGGGGGATAAAATGGTGATAGGACAATAGTTGGATATTTCTGTGGAGTTACTGTTTTTGTGCAGTGTAATGATAGTTTTTTTTCAAGATAAGTGGGACATATGCCTCTGTAATAAATCTGTTAATAAGAATACCAACCAGATGAACTATGGCCTCTGCAACAATTACTGGGGCAAAACATTATACTGCTCAGTACCTTATAAAGCCTGAACAAAAGTATCTGTCCGTGTACAAACCTAAGGTGGACACAACACCCCTGTGCTACATTTAACTTTTCTGAGTTGCTCCAACATGGGCTGGATTCAATAAAGACTACACAGTGCACTAAGACTGTGTGTACATAACTCTGTGATGTAAACACAATAGTGCACCGTTTCATACTCAGTAAGTGGCTCTACACGACATGTAGAGCTGTGCAAATATGGTAAACATTGTGGCATGCTAATTACAGTATAAGCAGCTGAACTGTATACTAATTAACCAGTCCAAGATTGTGGAGCTATTCAATAAGCTACAAAGCAATTGTGTACACTCAGTAGAGATTTTGTCCTCGAATTTCAAAACCTATTGGAATACAGCCACAGAAACTGCTCTACATGGAAAGAATGTTATAGGGCTGCTGCTGTTCTTATGCATGCATATGTGCAACAGGCCCAAGTCTGTGCTGCTGCTGCTAATAATCCTTGGCCAAGAAGTAGAAGGGTGTTTAAATCCTGTTTAACTTTTCATGGTCTTCATGAAGTGGAAATTGTAGAGTGCTACAGGGTCGATGGAGACACACTGCAGGAACTCTGCAAACTCTGTCATCCTCAACTGAGTGCAAGGTCAAACCGAGGGAAGCCAATACCTGTGGAGACTAAGGTATGTGTAGCACTTAGAATATTAGCTACAGGAACCTTTCAGAGACAAACAGGGAATACCAGGGTAGATTTACAAACATCAGCATCCAGGATCCTCTATCAATTCCTGAATGCTATGCCACAACATGCCAGTGACTACATACATGTTCCTTGTACATCTGACAACAGAGCTACAACTATGCAGGATTTCTGCCCTGTGCCATACTTCCCTGAAGTCCTGGATGCCATAGACTGCATGCACATTGAAATCAAAGCACCACCTGGAGAACAAGGAAGGCTCTAAATAAACAGAAAGGGCTTTCATTCATTCACTGCAAGGTCATGTGTAACTCTAAGGAAATTATCCTGAGTGTGTGCTAGCAACCCCGGCAGTTGCCACAACTCCCATATATGGCAGAACTCTCAACTCAATCAGAGGTTTTCTAGGGGAGATAGCCCACAAGTTCCCTTAATGAGGGATGCAGGGTATGCATTCAAACTGTGACTGTTAATGCCCATCAGAAATGCACACACTCATCGAAGAATACTATAAAAAGATACACACTCAAACAGGAAATATCATAAAGCTTGTGTTTGGGCTGATGAAGTCACAGTTCTGGTGCCTGGATACATCAGAGGAAACCCTGCAGTACAATCCCCATACTCGTGCTGAAATTTTCACTGTCTGTGCTATCCTTCACAATATTATTCTGAAAAAACAGCTTCAGCAGGAACACAGAGGGGAAAGGACACACATCCCCCAGCACTGACAAGGTCACCACAGCCATACACATGTGGATATATGTAGACATTGATATGCACTGTATGCCCTTGTCCTGGCCAAAAGGCAACAGATTTCCAACATGCTCACCACCCAAGAGGGTACAACATTCATCCTGGGCACATACATACAGTCAAATTGATGCCAGGCATTGCTCACAAATTACCCATGTAATGGCTGTGTAGTGCTAGCATCACACAGGGTCTGCCCAGAATTAAAACACTTGTAACTGTCAGACTATCAAGGTAAGTGTTGAACCCGGAATAGGAAAATAAATGGCTAAGAACAAATGAATAGCAGATCCTTGCATACTGTTAATTGTTAATGTAACTAAGTAGAAGGTGGGTGATTTTTACAATGACATCAATATGTGACAACACTGAATTATATCAATAGATATGTTCTCTATCAACTAATAGGCCACATGCATAAAAGATGAACACATTACAAAGACCCATAAGAAAGAACAATTTTCAAAAGACCATCAAAAACACATACTTAGTAAGCATGCAGTCAGCTATGCACCCTGAGCATCATACAAAAGACGTATATATCTCTGCATCCAAAAGATAGAAAATCAAGGATATGGCACAGTTGCCATTTGCACATGGTATGGGGAAGGGGGGGCAGGAGGCCAAATCTGACACAAAAGGTAGTGAGTGCATGTGAGTAAGAAAGACAGGCAGGCAGAAAGTTTGATAAGTTATCAAATGGCCACTGAGACAGAATATGCTCTATGTCTCACAAATGACTCACGTGACTGTTATGTGTGCATATCTGTATGGGCACTCAAGGTGAAATGTGTGTGTGAGTGTCTGCAAGAACACAGACAAGCTCTGTGCTAGCTCTGCATCCTGGTATGTCAGATAGACATGCTCCATGCATGGTAGAAGTAACGGTTTATCGTTGTTGCCCTCGACCACAAGAACTGTCTCTTCCAGGAGTTGCATTGGCATGCCCATGTCCATGGTCAGATGTTCTGCTGCTACCTGAATGTGACTGATGTTTACTGTATGAACTCTTTTCATGACTATGGCCAGCACCAAGAACCCATGGCCAACCACGTCTGTGTGTGGACACCTCAATCACTGACAAAGCAGTGGAAGTAGTGCTACTATGGGAGCATGATCATGCATGGACATGTCAGCTAACATCAAATGATGCTGCTGACCTACATACACATGGACTCTGACCCCCTATCAGTAGATGTTCCATTACAGACAGTGTCCATTCCATTGTGACATCCAGTCGATCCATCGAATTGACCACATGGCAGAAGCAGTCATGCATGCCAGCCTGTGCAATCTACACCCCTATGCATGTATTCAGAGGCCCTGGTGGAATGTGCTTCCACCTCCATGATGCCCCTAAATATACTTCAAGTGGCACATAAAGACACACCAGGATTAGGTGGAGGGTGACCAGCAGGCCTTCTACGTGCACCGCTAACAACCCTCCTCTGTGTCACCTCACCCACACTTTGGCTATGACCAGAGTCAACCTGCAGTGAAGCCACAGTAACCACACTACCCTGATCAAGTGTGTCACTCCCACCTGGAATCTCTTCCTTGCACATACTTGTCCTCCCAGTAACATAATCACTAACATCAATCACTTGTTGGTGTGCAGTCTCCAGTGAGCACTCTGACAGTGGATAGGAGCTCTCCATTTGGTGTCAGTGGGGGCTCTGTAGCAGGTCCCCTCCTGTAGCCAGCTGTTCACAAGCAACTGCAGCTTCTCTCCTCCAGGATGATGAAATAATATCAGTGGCCCTATGATGCACCTGATCATAAGTCCTCACCTGATCCTCTACTGCATTGACATCATTGACTATCTATTTCCAAATCTGCATTTTGTCGGGCATATCCCCATGCCCTTTCTCAAGAAGAAAGGTGCAGTGGTGCCTGAATTGCTGCACTATTAAATAATTTTCATCGTTACTGAAAGGGGGTTTATGTGGATTTATACACTTGAGTGCCATAATCCTATGTGACATAAAACAGAGAAGGATGCAGCACATAAGTAAATTCCTGCTCATATACACATATATATTTTCACCATTAAGTACTGGAGGCACACATTTCAGTTATTAAAATTGAAGGTTATGTTACACTCACATGCAAACCAATGTTTGGTCCAAAACAAGAAATACCACTTTAGTAATGTATTGTTTCTCACAGAAATAACAGGATGACTACACATTTTCAAGAGCAAACCTCTTAAACCACAACTTTTGCTGTGGCAACACACAAATAGTACTTGGATCCCCACCCCCAAAACAACAAGCAGATGAAAGTTTGTACAAACCAAGGAATGCCACACAATTCAATTGTTACACATGCTTTCAACACAACTCTCACAATGTGTGTGTATACATTACAACAGAAAAGTCAATTTTATATGACTGCGAGTCACTCTCACTTGGATGTGTCTTTGTGCCCCTGTGTCATTGACATTAGAGTACATTACATTTCCTTGAAATAATACAGAAGATTGTAAGATAACCAGTTTTAACAATACACTTGTGATGAAAGTTAATAAATTATCTGAGAAAGTAAATGCCTGCCAAAAATGCCTATGCCAACAGCGAACTTTAAGAAGTGCATACATATAAAAGTTACATTTTCTAATACGTATATATATATATATATATATATATATATATATATATATATATATATATATCTTCTTTGTAACATGTTAACAAATCTAGAATGTACTTGAAAAATACAATCAAACCTTAGCAAGATAAGATGCCTTCCCAGAAGATAAATAAAAAGGAATAGCAATATTTTGTGTTCTCCAAACACACAAGTCTCCTCACCTTCAAGTTCCCTGGCTACACGGTTACCTTTTTATAGTATGGATGCAGGACTCTAAACATGGTGAAGACACATATGAGGTGTGAACTCATTAGAATAGCTGAATCCCAAACTTTTGAGTTTGTGTAGCAGGTGTAAACATAGTGTAGGAACTACCCCAGCATTAGTTGCTAATGGATTGCAATTGTGAATGATTAGTGAGAGGGAGAAAGAATACACACCAGCAATTCAGACAACCATACTGGCATTGGGTATGTCACCCAGGATACACTTATAAAGTATAGAAGTAACTTTAGCAAGTTTTTAAATGGAAGTGAGCAGCACAAATTGCTCAGTTTTGTTCACTAATAGCCAAATTCTCCTGCCTTTGTTTCAAACTATTTTTCACTGTCAT
The DNA here is from genome assembly GCF_019279795.1 of Protopterus annectens. Classification (NCBI taxonomy): domain Eukaryota; kingdom Metazoa; phylum Chordata; order Ceratodontiformes; family Protopteridae; genus Protopterus; species Protopterus annectens. The sequence goes on from NC_056735.1 coordinate 338,963,269, forward strand.
GCAAGTTTATTATACATTTAAAGGACAATGACATAAAATACTCCATAGATTACATGTCTGAGAGTATAGCACAGATAAGAGAAGAATGAACACAACAAAAAAAGGAGACAGAGCTGTACTGGTGCACAAGTGTTTATGTCTTGGTACTGTGGAGAAAACGGGACTTGTTTGTATGCATAATGATTTGCGTTCATGCGGCAAAGTTGTTTCTGTGGCAAAGAGAGATAAGACGGTTCATTATTATAATAGCTCAAATCCAGAGCTGTGTAAAAATCAGTAAGGTGTGTTAAAATGTATATTGTAATGTTGTTTATGTTTCCCTTTTTTAAAAATATTAATAGTTGCATGGCACATGGTTTAGCACAAATACAGTGAAATGGATAAGTACTTTAAAATGAATGAAAGTTGCTTCTATGATAAGGACAGCATAAATTAATGAAGTGAATCAAGTGTATGTATAGGAAAGTGTGTGTATAGCACACCTGGTAAACATGATGCCGCACATATTACATAGGATATGTAGATCATGGTTCAAGCCCCACAGTTACCTTTTAATGATGAAAAATAATAAACACTTTTTACAAGAATAATGCACATTGAGCTTTGTCTGTCTCATTTGTGCTTGCTCACCTCTGTGCAAACATGGCTTAATGCCACAGACAATAAGCAGACATCATCAATTTTGGAAAAGATACATTGTTACATATTTGGCTTTCCATTGCGCAAATGCTTCTACAACACCTGCAGACTTGTCAATTCCTAAAAGTTACATTGTAACATGTGGTCTTTCATTATGCAAACATGCTAAGTGGCTTTGCATGGCAGTCAGCATTCATACACAGTAATGAATGTAAAGATTACACCTGCTGCCTACCTCTACCTGTGGGAACGAATGTAAGTCAATGGCCACAATACAGCTGAGTTAGTGCTCTAATCCAGCAGCCTCTAAGTTTTTTTAATGCTGCTCCACTGTAATGTAGATAAAAACTAATAATATAAAATAATTATGCATAAAAATAACTATGTCTAGGAGGGAGAATGAGCATACACATGATATCATATATATTATATGTCCAACTGTGGGTATCAGTACAATTATGGTATACAATTAAAAATTCATTTTCTGAACTTTCCTGTCATACACATCCATGGTTAACCAATCAACTCTCTAATGTGTCTGGATAACTAATTAGCATTTCTATAAACAAGTACTCAGTGGTAATGAGAACTCCATAGACAGTAATGAGACTTGATGCCCAACCTTCCCTTTGGCAACTGATGTAAGTTCATGGCCACAATGCACCTGAGCCAAGTTTCTAATCTAGTATTCTATGATTTTTTTAATACTGTTCTACTCAATTTTTACAAATAAAAAACAGTATGCAGATAATTATACATACCAATAACTATATATAGCAGTGGATATCACATGAATTATATGTGTGACTCAGTGTATACTGAAAATTATGTTTCTGTACTTAAAAATGTATTTTCTGCACTGGTATGTACTTATACTTCAACGATAGTTATATATATATATATGTGAATGTATAAACCAGGACCTTGTCAGATCACACACGTACATGGTTAATCACCCACTCTTTATTGTGTATATGTAAGTAATCAGCATGCCTGACAAATACTATTTATGTAGCAAGGAAGTAGAAATGCCTCTGTGGAAAAATATGCGTTGTCTATTTTACAAAGGTTTGAATCCCACATTGTACAGATTACTTTGTCAGTGTGTAAAGCCACACAAAAAAAAAATTGTCAGGTCATAAACTGTATACCCCTAATACATGTCTGAAAAGTTAACTCATCTAATAGGTACAGCAGCATCCAGCCCATAAACTAATACCAACTGTCACATTGCTATGGTTATTTCTTAATTCCCTCCTGTACATTCCTATATTGCCTCCTCTTTGTTATTCCTCCTGCTTGACTACCCATTTAATCACTTTTCTATCTTCCTCATTTTCACACCTTCACTCCAATAAAAACGTAGAATAAAACCCCACACACATAAATAATAAAACCCTAATAAATGCCTTAATTTTTTGTCCTCTGTGTTTGTGAGGAGTTTGACATTGAGCTTGATGGTGAATGGCTCTTCATATCCTATGGCATAATATGGTTACCTCCAATCAATGCTGCTTAAACTCACTGCATGAAAGGAACTTCACATCATAGTAAAGGCAGTACCTTGAAACATTTACTGTAACATTTATTTAGTGATGAATGTATGAAAATGCCAATCCGTATGTGTACTATTGACATAAATCAATTCACTGATGTTTGATTTTATACATTAATTCACTGTACTTATTGTCTCACTCATTTTCAAAAACTTTTACATTTACCTATGTAATACCATCCTGATAAGATGTGTGAAAAAACTGGACTGAGCTGGATTTGAACCCTGTTTCATTTGTTCTCAAAATATGAATTGCTGCTCTTACACCTGCTGCCAAAGAGAAAGCTAAACAGCAGATGTTTTTCTTACACACAGTATGGTCCAAAGTGCTAACTGCTGTTCCGTTCTGCTCAGCATGTTTGTGTGAAGGAAGGTGAACCTATAAAAAATCACTTTTTTTCCAAATTAAGCAGAGAAGCACATTTGCTCATCCCTTAACTCCTCTCAAATAGGAAATGCAATAGCAACAATACCTCATGTTTTAAAAATGAAGACAGAACACTTCAAATATAAAGGTCAGTATAAACACCATATTATCTGTCAGCTATTTCTGCCATAAACTACATGCATAAGTACTTCTCAAGTTCAAGTTGTATTCATGAAATGTGAATCTCACATGTGCAAACACTTTGCCATCGATCGAGCAAACCAGCTGCTCAGCAGTACACTATGGAAAGAGCTGATTGGCATGTATTAGTATGTTTAATACCCAGTTTGTCTTCATCCCATTGTAATCCATGCAAAAACATGACCAAAGGGAAGGTACTTGTTAGGGTCTGAACAAATGCTTACTCAGACTCGTGTGTGCCCTCCACCCATGAACTTAAAAATGGATATGATAGCAGTACTCCCCAGATGTCAACTGCATCACAGTAATAAATAGCACAACTGTATTGTTGCATCATCTAAAGCTTTATACTGACAATAGACATTGAGATTGTCTTATGCATGTCTTAATGTGGACATCAATTCATCACAGGTATGAACACATGCACATACACAGTTGCATCCATGCTGATGACAAAACATGTGTGTGTGTGTGTGTGTGTGTGTGTGTGTGCGTGCATGTATATGTGTGTGTGTGTGCGTGTGTGCGTGTGTGTGTTTGTGTGTGTGTGTGTGTGTGTGTGTGTGTGTGTGTGTGTGTGTGTGTGTGTGTGTGTGTGTGTGTGTGACTGTGTCAATATACACAACATATTGAGAAACAGGTGCATAAGTCTCACTTCTGCAACATGCATTGCTGACAGCTTATTGCATTTAGTTGGAGAAGCTGTCTTTTAAAGTATACCTGTGCATTGGAAACACAACAGAAAATCTAAATTCCACAATCGCCACACCACTATCAAAACAGACTATGTTAAGCCCATTATATAATGAGGATCTTATCATCTATAAAACCAGCATGACAGGTTAAAAGCATATTTCAAGGATGGTGCAATTATTAAGTACTGTGTTCTGAAAATGGGAATAAAATACTTAGATGGGGTTAACTTAAAACAACAGCCACATTATGTGTGTATCTGTATGTATGCATGTGTGTGTGCATAGTCAGAAGAGCATAAGTCTGTATCCTACTGTCAGTAATCCAATCCCATGGAGAACAAATATTTTGACAGTCTTATATGCCTACACAGCCATTCTATACAGGCCTCCGACATCTTCTGCCAAATGTCAAATGATGATGTCATTCACTTTAAAGTGTCTAGCAGCAGTGTAAAAGTCAGACTTATGCTGTGGTGCTTGTTTTAAGTAATGAGTTCTCTAGCTTATATAACTAGTTAGGTAGGGGTTTTAATCTCACTGCAGTCAACTGGTGTGTTCATGGTCAGAAGAGCATGAGATTATATCCTACTTTCAGCAATCCAGTCCCATGCAGAACAATATTTTGGCAGTTATACATGCCTATACAGCCATTTCACACAGGCCTCCCCACATCTTCTGCCAAATATCTGTGAGGCAGACCAGCAACTCATAAGGGACCTTATCAAAAAGGACACAGGTAATGTCACGACTGTGTACCAAACCCATATTTGATTTGTTAAGGCTACATCATGTCTGTTAAATCTGGTTGATGTCTTCAAGAAGGTCACCAAGGGCATGCATGAGGAAAGGAGTGTCATCCCAGATAGTTTGACCTGGCCACGGCATTTGACAAAAATCTTCATTTGAGTATTACAGAGAAACTGTCTCAAGTTGCATAAACAGCTATGTAATCAAGTGGTTAGACAAATGGATCACAAACAGGACACATAATGTCAAAGTGTGTAAAGTCACCTCTAGCTAGAGTCCAGTGACAAGGTTAGTACTTCAGGGTTCTATACTACTCCCTTTCCTGTTCAGTATTTAAGTCTCAGAAGTCAAGATAAACTTAGACATCCTTTGTCTAACCAGCTTTGTGGATGACTGTAAGTTGAAGACAATCATTGAACTTAAGAAGACTACTATGGATATACTGTAGAAAGTATTAACAGACAAAACTGTATGTTGATAGAGCCATAGACACACAGTTCATGAACAAAAGGCATGATTGTTTTCTTTTGAAAGCAAATCATCATCATCATCATCTTCTTTCAGCTGTTCCTGTTAGGGGTCGCCACAGCAGATCACCTGTTTCCATTTCTTCCTGTCCTCTGCATCTTGCTCTGTCACACCAACCACCTGCATGTCCTCTCTCACCACATCCATAAACCTTATCTTAGGCCTTCCTGTTTTCCTGTTACCTGTTAGCTTCATCCTTAGCATCTTTTTTCCCAATATACTCAGCATCCCTCCTCAGCACATGTCCAAACCAACGTAATTGTGCCTCTCTGGCTTTGTTTCCAAACCTTCCATCCTGTGCTGACCCTCTAATATACTTATTCCTAATCCTGTCCACCCTCATCACACCCAGTACAAATCTTAACATCTTTAATTCTGCCACATCAAGCTCAAACTCCTGCCTTTTTGTCAATGCCACTGTCTCCAACCCATATAACATAGCTGGTCTCACTACCCTCTTGTAGACCTTCCCTTTCACTTTTACAGGTACTCGTCTGTCACAAATCACTCCTGACACTCTTCTCCACCCACTCCATCCTGCCTGTACTCTCTTCTTCACTTCTCTTCCACACTCACTGTTACTCTGAACTATTGACCCCAAGTATTTAAACTCATCCACCTTCACCACCTCTACTCCTTGCATCCTCACCATTCCTCTATCCTCCTTCTCATTCACACACATATATTCTGTCTTAGTCCTGCTGAACTTCATTCCTCTTCTCTCTAGTGCATCTCTCCATCTCTCCAGGGTCTCCTCCAGCTGTTCCCTACTCTCACTACAGATCACAATGTCATCTGCAAACATCATAGTCCAAGGGGACTCCTGTCTGATCTCGTCTGTCAACCTGTCCATCACCATTGCAAATAAGAAAGGGCTCAGAGATGATCCTTGATGAAACCCCACCTCCACCTTAAATGCATCCATCACTCCCACCACAGACCTCAACGCTGTCACACTACCCTCGTACATATCATGTACAACACTTAGATACTTTTCTGACACTCTTGATTTCGTTATACAATACCACAACTCCTCTCTAGGCACCCTGTCATATGCTTTCTCTAAGTCTACAAAAACACAATGCAAATCCTTCTGACATTCTCTGTACTTCTCCATCAACACTCGCAGAGCAAAGATCGCATCTGTAGTGCTCTTTCCTGGCATGAAACCATACTGCTGATCACTAATCATCACGTCCCTTCTTAACCTTGCTTCCACTACTCTTTCCCATAACTTCATGCTGTGACTGATCAATTTAATCCCTCTGTAGCTACTACAGCTCTGCACATCACCCTTACTATTAAAAATCGGTACCAAAACACTTTTTCTCCATTCCTCAGGCATCCTCTCACTTTCCTAGATTTCATTAAACAATCTGGTTAAAAACTCCACTGCCATTTCACCTAAACACCTCCATGCTTCCACAGGTATGTCATCTGGGCCAACAGCCTTTCCATTCTTCATTCTCTTCATAGCTATCCTTACTTCCTACTTGCTAATCCATTGTACTTCATGATTCACTATCCCTACATCATCCAACCTTCTCTCCCTCTCATTCTCTTCATTCATCAACCCCTCAAAGTACTCTTTCCATTTCCTCAACACACTCTCCTCGCTTGTGAGTATGTTTTCCTCATTATCCTTTCTCACCTTTACCTGCTGCACGTCTTTTCTAGCTCGGTCCCTCTGTCTAGCCAATCGGTACAGGTCCTTTTCTCCCTCCTTAGTGTCCAACCTTTGATACAACTCTTCATATGCCTTATCCTTAGCCTTCGCCACCTCTCTCTTTGCCATGCACCTCATCTCCTGATACTCATGTCTACTTTCTTCATCTCTCTGACAATCCCACTTCTTCTTTGCCAACCTCTTTCTCTGTATACTCTCCTGTACTTCCTCATTCCACCACCATGTCTCCTTGTCGTCCTTCCTCTGTCCAGATGTGATACCAAGCACCTTTCTAGCCATATCCCTTACTATCTCTGCTGTAGTTACCCAGCTATTTGGTAACTCTTCACTACCACCCAGTGCCTGCCTTAACTCATCCCTGAACTCCACCTCACAATTACCCTTTTTCAATTTCCACCATTTGATCCTTGGTGCTGCCTTCACACTCCTCCTCCTCTTCTTGACCACCAACGTCATCCTACAAACCACCATCCTATGCTGCCTAACTACACTTTCTCTGGTCACCACTTTACAGTCTCCAATCTCCTTCAAACTGGCCCTCCTACATAAGATATAATCCACTGTGTGCATCTTCCTCCACTCTTGTATGTCACCCTATGCTCCTCCCTCTTGTTAAATTACGTATTCACCACAGCCATGTCCATCCTTTTTGCAAAATCCACTACCATCTGACCTTCTGCATTCCTTTGTTTAACACCATACCTACCCATCACTTCCTCATCCCCTCTGTTCCCTTCACCAACATGCCCATTGAAATCTGCTCCAATCACCACTCTCTCACCCTTAGGTACAGTCATCACCACTTCATCCAATTCACTCCAAAATTTTTCTTTCTCATCCATTGCACACCCAACTTGTGGAGCATATGCACTAACAGCATTCATCATTACACCATCAGTTTCCAGCTTCATAAACATCACTCTATCCGACATTCTTTTCACCTCCAAAACACTCTTAGCATACTGTTCCTTCAGAATAACTCCTACGCCATTTTTCCTCCCATCCGCACCATACACAAGTTAATTGCAACATAGACAGCACACCCCTATGAGCAGACCAAGTGGTATGTGACCTGGGTACTCGGGTTGATAGTAAACAGAACTTCAACCAGTATGTGACCATGGTGACAAATGCCTTGTATGTAGCACAAATCCTGAGTATGGGCAGGCCATCCACATCAGAGGACATTGTAATCCCATTGTTCTCAGCCCTCATCATGAAAGCAGTTGAGTACAATGCACCCTTTAGCATGTATCTCACTACACATCTTTCAGGGATGATTTCCTCAAGTGTATCATTTTTACCACAGTGAGCTGCCACTCATATTTTTGTTCATACATAAATATTCTTTGTGATACATAACTATTAGGAGCTGACAGTGCAGACTTCTCTTCAAGATGTTATACAAGATGCATGTGTGATCCAGTAAATACACAGCTCATTGACAACATTGATGGCAAAGGTTACATTCTAGTGTCCCACTTAGCATCTCCAAAAAGTGGACATTTTTGAGGAAGGTCTGCTTGATTCCCCTTATAGATTACTGACAAATCATTACAGTTGTACAAGTGTGTTCCTGCAGAACATGTATATTAACTCACTATCACAAATTTTATGTCAATGACACAGATTAATTGTGGTATTATTATGATATTGTCCTTGATTGTGTGTGCTTCTGTCTACTGTTATCCATGATCCTGTTGCTATGTGACCAGATTGGTTGAGACTTATGCTGAGATTACATTCATACTCAAACAACCCATTTTGTACATCTTCACAATATATCATACCTCCTATTGTATGTATCTTCCTTGCTAAATGTCCTCTCCAGTGATCATGTCAGAGTGAATATATCACAACCAAACATCTCCATTGATAACTGACCTTGTGTGATAGTCACATAATATACAATAACTGTGTGATGATATGAATATACCCACACAGGCAGTGTAAATAGCAGTACTTAATGTATTATATACATATGTGCTTTCATTTCGTGCTACCACTGTCTTGTCTTTGAAGCGTACGTACATTAACATGCCTATATCTAGTATACTTTATCATGTTTCACTTGTCATCATACCCTTTCGTCATTCCTACCATTCATGTCTGTGGTCCTTATCAATACACACACTCTTAAACAAAGAAAAAAAAACTCTTCCAAACATGGCTGTATAAAAAACTGTCACTCCGTATTTAATGAAAACATTTTTTAATCAAATAGGTTAGCGCTTTTGCAGAATACATTCTGCTTCCTCAGAGCATTAACATACAGCTTATATGTACAGCATTTAAAAATGTTGTGTAACCAATCACAGCAACAATAGGCAATCACATGTCTTCAAAAAATTTAAGACCTAAAATCATTAAAAAACTCTGACAGTTCAATAACGATCTTGCTTTATAAAACAAACATTCTATATTACCCATAAAAATAAATAAAACATTTATGAAAAAAAATCAGTATGAAATTATAGATCTATAAACACAGATAAAACATCCATTTAAATACAAATATGTAATCACTTCAGTGTTCATCTTAATAAAACAGGTGTTTGCTGTGAAAATAGCACCTACGATCCTAGGCAGACAAAACAACTCATGATTAAAAGACTTCAAATCACACCATAAGCAGTAACAATGCACAATTTAAACTCAAGAATAATAGCTTACCTTCAGAATAAATAATCCAGTTAAAGTAAAAACTTCCATAAGAAGCATGATCATAGGTGATTTCTTTTCATGTTACCACTGTCTTGTCTTTGAGGTGCAAGTACATTGACATGCCCTTATCTGGTGTAAATTATCATGCTTCACTTGTCATCCTCCTCTTTCTTCATTCCTACCACTCATGTCTGTGGCCCTTTTCAATACACACACTTCCCCAGACTACTGTATTAATAATAGCAGTCTCTGTACCCTTGTTGATCAGCAGCAAAACATTTATTTCAGCATGCCAAAAACATGTTTGCACTGCACTTTGCACTAAGTACACTTTTCTATAATGTGTTAGTACTGCAGTCATTGTCTTAACTTAAACCCTGGTAGTCACTGTGGCTATCCTAAACAAAAAAAACAAACGACTGTTGAACCCACAAAAGAAACTCAAGCTCCTGGTGCAGGATGAATAATATACGGTGCAGCTCGAACAGGAAAAATCTTTTATTGAATATAACACCAATACAAATGGTTAAGCGCTTTCATCTGTTCGTATACAGACTTCCTCAAGGAAGTCTGTATATGAACAGATGAAAGCGCTTAACCATTTGTATTGGTGTTATATTCAATAAAAGATTTTTCCTGTTCGAGCTGCACTGTGGCTATCCTCACAATCTCACAGAACAACTTTGCTAGTCGGTTAACTTGTCTACATGTCTGAATGTGTTTGTCCTGCTTTACATGGTTTCTTGGCTGGCAGCACTGTCCCTTATAAATGCAATGAGCAGCCTGCATATGCAATTAGCCCTGCTGCTCTTCACACTTCACATAACCTCCATGTAGGCTTTTCTCTAAGCCTACACAGAATTTATTGAATCCCCAGGCTTCACTATGCAGTCATTAGCTTATAACACAGCCAAGCCTGTTTTTCACCTGGCCATATAATGTAACTGTTTACTAAATTGCACAGACCCTGCATGTTACAGATCGTCACATAGAACTGCTTATTACAATGCAGCAAAGCTTTATGAATATGGCCTTTAGTGTCAGTTAAGTAATATGAGCCTAAAAGACAAGTATATCTTACAAAGATCTGCAAACTTCAGGAAAAGTGTACTAATGTTTGCCACTAAAAAGCTGTAGTAAGGAATACGCCAATAGCACGTCTGTGTATCATAACATGTGAGATGCAACCACAAATTATCTTTCGACTTTTTCATTGAGTAGCTAGTATGTTGCTATTTTCCATTATGGAACAGTGATGGTTTAGTATGATACGTAATTAGCATCTTTGCAAAGAAGAAGGTAGTAGTATCACTAAAGAAGTTGATGACCACTCAGAATGTCAGCTTTCAGCTTTTCAGAAGTAAAGCCCATATACAAATCATGGTCATTTCTTTAAAAAGTGGTGGAAATATTTCTATGTTGTGCCTAAAGCAACACTCTGAAACTCATGTTATTTATGAATGTGAATATGTTTCCTCATGGGTGCATAAAATATAGCCATATTTTAAATGTGGAACTTTGTTGCCCGTGTAGAATGATAACCAAAAAATCCAGAAAAGGTGAGACGTTTTATGTTTCTAAAAAACTATAGTCTACTAACTTAAAATAAAGAAACAATGATGCATATCACATTTCTAGACTTCTGAGTATCTGAAAAGGACTTCACAGTTCATTGCCTTAAACAATGAAGAAGGAAATATAAGATATTACTGAATGCAGTATTTTGTCTGCATGAATGCAGAAATACATCCTCACTTAACAAGGTCTTTATTTTTAACTGAGCACTCTACAAAGAAAGAAAGCAATTGTTGAGGAGTGAAGCAAGTAATAGTTAAGATTTTAAGTGTATTCAAATATTATGAAAATATTTTTCATTACCGCTTTGAATAGCAAAATATTTTAATATTATATTTATTAGTCCTTTGCAGTTGAAGATATTGTATGTGCATTTTAACATAAAATAAGAGCGCTTTTGCAGAATACATTCTGCTTCCTCAGAGCATTAACATACAGCTTAAATGTACAGCATTTAAAAATGTTGCATAACCAATCACAGCAACAATAGGCAATCACGTCTTCAAAAAATTTAAGACCTAAAATCATTAAAAAACTCTGACAGTTCAATAACGATCTTGCCTTGTAAAGCAAACATTCTATATTACCCATAAAAATAAATAAAACATTTATGAAAAAAATCAGTATGAAATTATGGATCTATAAACACAGAGAAAACATCCATTTAAATACAAATATGTAATCACCTCAGTGTTCATCTTAATAAAACAGGTGTTTGCTGTGAAAATAGCACCTATGATCCTAGGCAGACAAAACAACTCATGATTAAAAGACTTCAAATCACACTATAAGCAGTAACAATGCACAATTTAAACTCAAGTATAATAGCTTACCTTCAGAATAAATAATCCAGTTAAAGTAAAAACTTCCATAAGAAGCATGATCATATGTGATTTCTGTTCATGTTACCACTGTCTTGTCTTTGGGGTGCATGCACATTGACATGCCCTTATCTGGTGTACATTATCATGCTTCACTTGTCATCCTCCTCTTTCTTCATTCCTACCACTCATGTCTGTGGCCTTTTTCAGTACACACACTTCCCCAGACTACTGTATTAATAATAGCAGTCTCTGTACCCTCGTTGATCAGCAGCAAAACTTTTATTTCAGCATGCCAAAAACATGTTTGCACTGTACTTTGCACTAAGTACACTTTTCTATAATGTGTTAATACTGCAGTCATTGTCTTAACTTAAACCCTGGTAGTCACTGTGGCTATCCTCACAATCTCACAGAACAACTTTGCTAGTCGGTTAACTTGTCTACATGTCTGAATGTGTTTGTCCTGCTTTACATGTGTTCTTGGCTGGCAGCACTGTCCCTTATAAGTGCAATGAGCAGCCTGCATATGCAATTAGCACTGCTGCTCTTCACGCTTCACATAACCTCCATGTAGGCTTTTATCTAAGCCTACACAGAATTTATTGAATCCCCAAGCTTCACTATGCAGTCATTAGCTTATAACACAGCCAAGCCTGTTTTTCACCTGACCATATAATGTAATTGTTTACTGAATTGCACAGACCCTGCATGTTACAGATCGTCACATAGAATTGCTTATCACAATGCAGCAAAGCTTTATCAATTTGGCATTTAGTATCAGTTAAGTAATATGAGCCTAAAAGACAAGTATATCTTACAAAGATCTCCAAACTTCAGCAACAGTCTACTAATAAATGTTCGCCTCTAAAAAGCAGTAGTAAGGAATACGCCACTAACACGTCTGTGTATCATGTCATGTGTGATGCAACCACAAATTATCTTTCGACTTTTTCATTGAGTAGCTAGTATGTTGCTATTTTCCATTATGGGCCAGTGATGGTTTAGTATGATATGAAATTAGCATATTTGTAAAGAAGAAGGTAGTAATATCACTAGAGGAGTTGATGACCACTCAGAATGTCAGCTTTCAGCTTTTCAGAAGTAAAGCCCATATACAAATCATGGTCATTTCTTTAAAAAGTGGTGGAAATATTTCTATGTTGTGCCTACAGCAACACTCTGAAACTCATGTTATTTATGAATGTGAATATGTTTGTTCATGGGTGCATAAAATATAGCCATATTTTAAATGTGGAACTTTGTTGCCCATGTAGACTAATAACCAAAAAATCCAGAAAAGGTGAGGCATTTTATGTTTCTAAAAAACTATAGTCTAATACCTTAAAATAAAGAAACAATGATGCATATCACATTTCTAGACTTCTGAGTATCTGAAAAGGACTTCAAAGTTCATTGCCTTAGACAATGAAGAAGGAAATACAAGATATTACTGAATGCAGCATTTTGTCTGCATGAATGCAGAAATACATCCTCACTTAACAAGAAGGTCTTTATTTTTAACTGAGCACTCTACAAAGAAAGAAAGCTATTGTTGAGGAGTGAAGCAAGTAATAGTTAAAATTTTAAGTGTATTCAAATATTATGAAAATATTTTTCATTACCGCTTTGAATAGCAAAATATTTTAATATTATATTTATTAGTCCTTTGCAGTTGAAGATATTGTATGTGCATTTTAACATAAAATAAGATAATCAGACAAGCTAAATTAAGTGCTGCAATATATAATCTTGATGTAAAATTGTTTAGGTTTATTTCCCGATGATTAACAAAAGGTCATATACTGTACTTGTTGCTTGCAGCAACAATCAACTTGGTACAAAGTCATTGTCCTACTGCCCTTTTGTAACTCAGAAAAGGAAATTGAGAACATGGTGCATACAAAAATGATTTTCTTCTTTCCCTGCTCTTCACCCTTCAGGCAAAATCAGCTTATTATCAAATGTACTCATCAGAGACACTCCTTGGCCTTAGATAAAGTATCTCAATTCTCAAGCGGCTAAACGAGTATTTCACACTCAGGTCTCGTAATCAAGTGACATGTTTGTGCCTTCCAACATTTTGTATTTAACTCTTTTCTGTGCGGGAGCAAACAGATATGGCTTATTCACTTTCATATGCTTGCTTCTTTGGATTTCTATTTAACACCGAACATCAGGAAATGAAATCAAAGGTGTACCTTTAACAACAAGACTGCAAAGAGAACTGAAATTTAATTTCATCAAAATTAAAACTGTTATATTAGAATGAAGTGTAAGCTGGAAAACCCACTTTGTATCTCATCATCGTTTGCACCTCCAGATGAACAAACTGGAAATTATCAGTGATGTTTGACATATTGGGGTATAGCTGGGCAATGTACTTGCTTTTTCTACATGTGTAGCCAAAGCATAGAACTATCATCCATATTAAATACTGCATTTTTAACTTTTCATTAAGGAAATTCCCAGGCAGCAGAGTCCCATACAATGCAGGATAAGCCACTACTAGACACCTGCACTGGTCAGAGTATTTCTAATTCGGTTTTAGAAAATGCAATTAGTTTGGCCACTGCCAACTTTACAAGGGGCCCTGAATAAAATGCTTATGCCACAGTCATCATTTCAATAACACCATAATGCCAATCAACTTCTCCAAGAAAGTTTACATGGATGTAAATCTGTAGTCTAGCCTTCACCTTCTAAGTTGCCATTCAATTTTAATCTATTGAATATGAATCAGTGACCCTCACTAGCAAAAGAAATGAGACAATACTCCTTTGAACCTCTCACAGCTCTAGTATATTCTAGCATTTTTATTACAATTTCTTATCTGTTATTTCAAAAGAATTTTATATAATTGACTCCTAAGTTTGAAATAGTGTTTAGTGTACTTACAGAAGAGGTAGACCGTGCACGCAGTAGGGGCATTATACCATTTTTCTTCCAGAAAATGCCTACTCATAGACCTCCCAAGATGCAAATAATGTGAATTATGAGTTAATCTGATAATGTTCTTGGTTTGCAGCATTATAGGTTCATAGGTTCATAGGTTCATACTAGGCTATCTGCCCTAGGGCATTTATAAGCCTAGCCAGAGTGTGTTTGGCTTTCGCCACCCATTTTAAATGAATTTTGCTATGCCCTTTTTCGAGGTTAGTATACTGTGCCTCTGTCTAATACTGACACAGAAGTGATACCCGAGGTAAACCTATGATCTCCCATCCACTCATCAAGATTCCTCTTGAAGAGAGCCAATGAGGGACTGCCTAACCTGCACTGGGATTTTATTCCAGAGTGAAGGGAGCCTCTGGGTTATGAATCTGTCCCTCCAGCATGTCCTATTTATTTCAGTGCTGAGGTTCAAGTCTCTCGAGCGCGTAGCTCGATGGGATTTGGATTTTCTAAGATGCAGCATGTCCATTAATTCTGGGTTGGACATGGCTTTATACGTCAGGCACAGATCGCCTCTGAGCAGGCGGTATGCCACTGAGTAGAGCTGGAGTTTCTTTAACCGGGCAGCATATGGCATCTGTTTAAGCCCTTTGATCCTCTTGGTGAGGTACTTTTGGGGTCTTTCCAGTTGCTGCAGGTGTCTGGTAAGGTACATCCCAAAAGGGGCCTTGTACTCAATTATGGCCCTGATGAGGGATGAGTAAAGAGGCACGATGACCTCCCCTGATCTAGATGTGAATCCCTTCATGATTAGGTGGGCTATATAAAATGTTTTTCTAACCACTTTGGCCACGTGGTTTTCAAATGAGAGATTGCTATCAACTTGGGTCCCCAGGTCCCTAATTACTTCTTCCGTACTTAATGGATTACCACCTATATGGCAATTTGTGGGCACTTTGTTTTTGCCAAAGGGGATGACTATACACTTTTTGGCATTTAGCTTGAGGCCATGGCTCTGGCACCAGTTGTCTGTTTCTATGAGGCCCTTTTGTAGGATGCTTGTGTCGGCTGGAGAGTCGATTATGGTGCCTAGTTTGCAGTCATCTGCGAACTTGGTCAGCCACAGTCCTTCCGTGTTGGCCTGTACCTTCGAGAAATATATACCAAACAAGAGAGGTCCCAGGACTGAGCCTTGTGGGACACCACTTGTAACTGGTTTGGAGTCTGACATGGCTCCAGCAATTCTAACCATGTGGGTTCTGTCCTTGAGCCAGTTTGCAACCCATCTAGTGACATAGGGGTTTATATTTAAGCTGGTGAGCTTATCTATAATTCCCGAGTGGGGTAGTGTATCAAAGGCTTTGTGAGGTCCAGGTAGGCTTTGTGGACCACCTTCCCCTCGTCAATGGCCTTGGTGACTGTTTCAAAGAAATTGACCAGGTTTAAGAGGCAGGATCTGCCCTTAACAAAGTTGAACTGGGTAGGATCCAGTGTCTGTAGGTCCCCAATATCTTTATTTATGAGGTCCATGATGATCCTTTCCATAGCTTTGCAGACCAAGTTAGTCAGGCTTATGGTTGCGATAGTTTCCAGGATCCATTGAGGCACCACCTTTGTGAAGAGGGACCACTGTTGCTGTACGCCACTCTTTGGGTACATATCCTGTAGTAAGGCTGAGACTGAACAGTAGTTTTATGTTTGGGTTTAGCTCTTCTTGGAGTTCATGTAGGACGCAGCCCGGGACACCGTCTGGTCCCATTGATGCTGTGCTTTTTGCTTTGGAGAGGGCGTCTCTTACCTGAGCATCTGAGATGGCAGGGGGGCAGCACTCTGTTGGGATAGATATTTGCCCTTTTGGACTAATTCTGAGCATATCTGGGAATTCCCACCCAGGTTCCTAACATAACTAAAGAAATCCTTGTGATTATCCTTAGTGTCCTGTGCAATTTTTCTCTCGAAGCTGGCCTTAGACGATTTTATGAGTGCCCGTAGTTTTTTGCTAATACTGATCAGAGATGCCTTCCCTTTTTGGGATTTTCATGTAGTAGCTTCTTCCTTCTGTTGTATAGTTTGTTTATGGCTGGGGTCCACCAGACAGGACGCCTGCCTTTGGAGGATTGGGTCTTGGTTTTATTTGGGATTGCATGATCCATGCATTCCTGAAGGTGTTCATAGAATGCATTTATAAAGGATTCTGCGGTCTAGGCCGTATTTTCCACAGGCCCGGGGGCTTTGAAGCATTCCACCTCGGTTTTGAGGAGTGTGAAATTTGCTTTAGAGAAGTTTTTCACTGTGGTTTTCTGGGCAGCGGGTGGTGTCGGGATGTGAATATCCATTGAGACTAGTTTATGGTCTGATCTTACCAGTGAGGGATACACTTCTGATCTGGAGCATAGACCCCCATGTTGGTGATGATCAGGTCCAGTATGTTTTCCCCTCTTGTGGGAGTGGTAACAAGTTGTTTCATAGCATTTGAGTTTATAAATTCTAGGAACCTTTGGGATAGGGTGTTGGAGCTAGAGTAATACTCCCAGTCTATGTTTGGGTAGTTGAAGTTGCCCAATATAATGGTGTTTGGAGAGACCTTCATATTTGCCAGTGTTCTCAGGAAGGCTGAGTGGGGTTCCTGGGTTTGGGAGGGTGGTCTGTAGCAGGCTATAAACTGGAAGGCAGTTTTACCCACTGTTAGTTGCACATGGATAGTCTCTGATGCTTCGTGCTGTGCCACCAACCTGGAGGTGTGGGTATCTTTGACGAATATTGATACACCCCCTTCTTTTGTGGTTCGGTCCAAGTTTTGGGGCCAAAAAGCATGGTATGAGGTATAACCTGGTAGTGCTGGGGTGCTCTCGGGAGCCTTGAACCAGGTTTCTGTTACTGTACAGCTATCGATGTTCTCCATGCTAAGGAGAGTTTTGAGTGTGTTCATCTTGAGGTTTAGACTTCTGGCATTGAGTAGCATTACTCTTAGTTTCTTATCCCTTGTGATACCTATGGAGGTGGGTTTGTCTTTTGAGCCTTGCCTAATAAAGGCACTATGGGGGTGGCAAGAGCCTTTGCCAAAATCCGAAAGCCCAAGGGTGACAGGTGCAAGCTGTCCCATAGTGAAGCACCGTGGCTTGTCGAGCATGTCATCCCAGGCTGACAGGCATTGGATCCCCTTTGAATGACACCAATACTTAAGCCAATTGTTGAAATTGATCATCTTGTCTTCATATTGTGGCATCATTCTTGGTGAGGGTAAGATGCTACTCAAGGTCAGGGTCATACTGGCCTGGACTACATGCTCAGAGAGCTCCACTATGTCTCTTTTCATGTAGTCCAGGGAGGTACGTCTCAGGTCATTCACACCAGCATGGACAATGACTGAATCATATTTGTACTTGCCTTGGAGTGACCTGAGTGCTTGTGTTATGTGGCGGATCCTAGCACCCGGCAGGCAGCTCACCGTGACCTTCTCCTTGTTCAGCCTGATGAGTGGGACATCAGTCTGCCTGATGATAGAGTCACCTATTACAAGTGTATCAGTTGTGTTGGTTAGCCTTAAGGGCTGTGACTGTTCGGCACACTGGCTTTGTGAGCTATGTGTTGCACGTGTTTTGTTTTGGGGTAGCGGTTGCTTGGGTGTCTGCTTTGGAGGTCTCTGCTGCTTAGGCAGATTTTTATTTAGAGCCTCCAAGTATGTTTTTGTGTGTTTATGTGTTTGGTTTGTTATCGTGGTAGGTCTATGTGAGACTGGAATTGTAGTGAGTGTGGTTTCCTTCTCTTCCTGACTGGTTATGCTAGTACTGAGTTAAGAGAGCTTAGCCTCCAGTTTGGCTATATGGTTGCATCTCTCACATGTGTTGGAATTTGTTGGGAGGAGGAGAGGGTTGTCTGTGTACATGAGGCAGTTGTAACATTGCCTCAATATTCCCAGATACACCAGCTGGACCGGAGAGGAGATTGACAACTGACCTTTGGACATGCTAGAATAGTATTGGGAATTCCTTTATAATTGAAAAAAAGGGCCAATGGGAAATAAGGAACTCAAGGGGAGTTTGTGAGGGTGCAGTTCTTTTAATTTTTTAGTGCTGACTTATATAATTGCTTTAGTGAGCAGGTGACAGGCTTTAGAGTAGGAATAGGGTGTTTATCATGAGAACTAGATCAGTTCTAAGGGAAAAAGTGAAGAGAAGACTTTGTGGTGCCGAGAATGGTTTAAACCCAATTAAGCGGAGCTGCCCAATGCTGCGCTATGCGCAAAATCGTGCAAAGCCACGCCAAAGTGGGCTTTATACAGGGGGACTTGAAAGAGCTAGAAATTGGCCCAAAACAGCCAATAGACTACCAGTTCCTTGTGCTGGGAACATTCCTCCAGGGATAGATAGGCTGCTCTAAGCTCCCCAATGCCACTGGTGAATAAAGAAGCCTCCCTTTATCCAAGAAAGGAAATGGGCAACAAAGCAACTTTCCAAAAGTCCAGAATACAGCAAAGCCTGTATTTGGACTACTCTAGGTCAGGAAAGACAGGAAACAAGGATAATTTTTTTTTTTTTTCTTTTTTGCAACAAACAGCAGGGAAATGCAATAAATATGTAACACAGGCTAGCGCAATTGAGTGTGTAGCCTCAACAGGTAAATGCAACAAACAGGACAAACTTTAAAAGTGCAGGTGCAAAAACAACTTTAAACAGTTTAAAACAGTTCAAGAAGCAGAAATACTTGCAGTTTAGCTAGATCGGACAGTCACCCAGGTAGTAGCAGGAAAAAAAATACTTTTATCAGGTTAGCAGTCACTCTTTTAGCCTCTCTGCTGCTAGCACCACTCTGCAGAACCACGAGGAGCTTTGCTGAGTATTAACAAGTGCAAAAAATGCGCTAAAGCGGGTTTTATACAGGGTGACTTGAAAGATCTAGAAATTGGCCCAAAACGGCCAATAGACTACCAGATTCTTGTGCTGGGAACACTCCTCCAGGGATAGATAGGCTGCTCTAAGCTCCCCACTGCCACTGGTGAACAAAGAAACCTCCCTTTGTCCAAGAAAGGAAATGGGCAACATAGGAACTTTCCAGAAGTCCAGACGATAGCAAAGCCTGTATTTGGACTACTCTAGGTCAGGAAAGATGGGAAACAAGGATAATTTTTTGTTTTTTTTTTCTTTTTTGCAACAAACAGCAGGAAAATGCAATCAATATGTAACACAGGCTAGCACACTTGAGTGTGCATCCTCAACGGGTATATGCAACAAACAGGACAACCTTTAAAAGTGCAGGTGCAAAAACAACTTTAAACAGTTTAAAACAGTTCAAGAAGCAGAAATCCTTGCAGTTTAGCTAGATCGGACAGTCGCTCAGGCAGTAGCAGGAAAAAAACACATATCAGGTTAGCAGTCACTCTTTTAGCCTCTCTGCTGCTAGCACCACTCTGCAGGACCACGAGGAGCTTGGCTGAGTAGTAACAAGCGCAAAAACCGTGCCAAAGCAGGTTTTATACAGGGGGACTTGAAAGAGCTAGAAATTGGCCCAAAATGGCCAATAGACTACCAGATTCTTGTGCTGGGAACACTCCTCCAGGGATAGATAGGCTGCTCTAAGCTCCCCACTGCCACTGGTGAACAAAGAAGCCTCCCTTTATCCAAGAAAGGAAATGGGCAACACAGGAACTTTCCAAAAGTCCAGAATACGGCAAAGCCTGTATTTGGACTACTCTAGGTCAGGAAAGATGGGAAACAAGGACATTTTTTTTGTTTTTTTTCTTTTTTGCAACAAACAGCAGGAAAATGCAATAAATATGTAACACAGGCTAGCGCACTTGAGTGTGTAGCCTCAACAGGTAAATGCAACAAACAGGACAAACTTTAAAAGTGCAGGTGCAAAAACAACTTTTAACAGTTTAAAACAGTTCAAGAAGTAGAAATACTTGCAGTTTAGATAGATCGGACAGTCACCCAGGTAGTAGTGGGAAAAAAAACACTTTTATCAGTTATCTGGCCCCTCTGATTATATCCTACAGGGTAATATTCCAAATTTTATGCAATCACATTTGGTGTTGATGTACTGAGTATATGCTCAAAGATAAGGCATTTCCTCAAATATCACTTGCATACTAAAATCACAAACCTGCACTGGATAGTTTTGGATACGTTCTGGAGTGTCCTTTCCACGGTCTGCATTAATTTATAACTGACTATTTCCCTTGATGGCACTAATTTACAGTTGTCTGCAAACATGGTGAGCCATAACCTTAACAAATGCTTTAAGATTCAAGAAGCAAACCATCAACAGGAGTGGCTCAAGGACTGAACCTTGTGGTACATTACTAGTGAAAGATCTTTTGCAGGAGGCATGGCCCTAATTCTCTGGGTTCTATTTGTGATTCAGTTTGCTATCCAGTGAGTCAATAAGGATTTCCATTTTACTGGAAGATGTTATCTATGATACCTGAGTGAGGGATGGTGTCAAATGCCTTTTCAGGGACTGGATATGCAGTGTATACTACTTTCCCCTCATCTGTTGCTATAGAAACCTTTTAAAAAAATCAACCAGAATAAGTTTACAGGATTAATTGTGAAATGTGGAAGGATTTTCTGACCACAGTTGTTGCATGATGCTCAAAGGAGATAGAGCCATCAACCTTGGTGTCCATGTCCGTGATCACAGACTCACTGAAAATGGGGTGTCAATCATACAGAAGGTCATAGTTTTCCAAAGGAGATGTTATTTATTTATTTTTTTTACCACCTAGTCTGAGCCCCCTTTTTGATACACCAGAAGTCAAAGAGTATTAATTCCATTTAAAGAATATTAGTATCTTTGGTTAATTAAACTACACCTGGCTTAAAATCATCAGAAAGTATTAGTTCACCCAGAGAGCTTTGTTTGAGTGCTTAAGTCACAGAAATAAATGCCAAGCAGGAAGGGCCCTAGTACAGAGTACTGGGGAATATTACTGGTTATTTTCCCTAAGTGAGGAGACATTATTGACACTAACAACATGCATTTATCCTTTAATCCGTCTTATCATAAATGGAACAGTGTTTAACTCACTCATGCCAATAGCACCATATTTGCAAAAGACCAGCCCATGTCTGCAGTGTGAGCTAAAAAGTCAAAGCTTCCTTCCCATACCTACAACCCCAATGAATGCTCTGCAATTTAATTAAAAATGTTCCTTTAACATGAGCATTTCAAGGTGCACAGTCATGATCACTACTTCCATGATTGTGCACCTTTAACAGCATAAAATAAAATTATATAGTCATTAAAAAACAGAAAAATATCATGTTTTATTATCTTTCCTTTCATTATCTGATAGATCCCCCCCAATGACCATGATAAAGCATGTCAGGCAGCAGCACCCAGTGGTTCAGTGGTTTAAAAAAGTTATGATTTTTGAATAACTGTAATTTTTTTTCTTCTTAAATAATGACTTCTTATTTTGGGATTGTGGCATTCTACCAACTACTTCTGCAAGTCTACCCAGAGCTCCTCTGTTGCATAATGTGAGCATAGATCAGCCAATCAGTTTCATAGGCATCTGTGTAGCTTTAGGTGAACTGAAAAAGATTAAACGTGTTTCAGCAACATGCAACGTAACTGACACTGTTTCATGGATGGGCAGATACTACATCTGCTACTCAACAAATTCCTAACCAGCTCAGAATGCATAACCATCCAGAAGAAGAGAAAGAAAATGGACCTGAACATCCATGTTTAAGAAATAGCACAAGGATATACATTCAGAAGGGCCTTATGTAACAGGAGCTGATGTAAGTGGAACAGCATGTATGTATAAGATGAGATAAAAATCTTAAAAGCCATATGGAATTATTATTTCTATTTTACAAATGTTCACATTTCAGGTTTATAGCATTTCTTGTTAAAACTCTTTGATGGTGCTACAAGATCATTTTACTGATATAATATGGAAAATGTTTAAGTTTCAGACTGCAATATGACTACAATCATTGAGAAAAGACAGGCTATTATCTATGTGTGGTGTATACATGTTTGTATGTATGAATGTGAGTGAGAAAACTAATGTTACTCTGTATTTGTGTGTGGGGTTGTGTGTGGATAGTTATATTTATGTGTTTACATAGTTATATTTGTGTGTGTGTGTGTGTGTGTGTGTGTGTGTGTGTGTGTGTGTGTGTGTGTGTGTGTGTGTGTGTGTGTGTAATGGTATGTGTTCTAAAGTTAATGCAATGGCATCTAACCATTAGGAAGGTAAAACGAGGCTTTGTTTTGGTGTTAACTATTGAGGTTACTGTATCTTGTATTTGCATATTCTAAAACATTTCATTTCCTACATACAAGAGGAAGAACCAACCCTGCAGTTATAGATGAAAGGTACTATTTTTTTCTGCAATTAGCATTAAAACCAATGCAGAACTTTACCTATGCTTTTCCACACTATTCATTTCTGACCACTAACATTGGAGAACATTTATTTATTTATATATTAATTTAATAACATTTGTTTATTGGTATTGTCCCTCTGGGCATATGTTGCCCCTTTTCACCAGATATTCAGGAAGAAAAGCTCCATGCTTTCTCAGTATGTTAATTGACTTGTACAACTAATAAATAGCTTATGCTATATACTGTGAAAGTTGCACTGCAGAATTCAATGAACTCTATGTAGGCTCCGAGTAGAGCCCACACAGAGTGTATCCATGTGCATGGCCATGATGTGCTCTCAGCAATGCACAATCATATTAATGTTGCTCGGTGTGCCTAAGTGAGGTTTTGAGGCACTCCAGTAGTGTTGGCCACAAAACCTTGTACAACAACATGGATAATGAATCCATGTACAGGACAGCACTGACAACCCACCCCCGTACTGTCAGTATTTAGTGCCATCCATCTCGAATGATTACTATAAAACCACAAATTTTATGAGGAACACCACAAATATACAAGCCAAAACCCTGGAAAGATTGCCAGAACTATTTATATCTATATAGTTCATTTTCTTTCTAAGTTTTTTTCTATGTATGCCCATGTTTGCTCAGTGCCACCCAGCATTTGGCAATGCTTACCTCTCTTGTGCAACAGGACCATTCATGTATCAGACTTGATCCAGACATCCAAAAATAGAAACCGGATGCTTTCAATTGCTATTGCAGAGCACTGCTGGCATCGAGCAAACCCTGTAAGTGGGACTGCACTATGTGCATCAAATTAACAATGCATAGTAAAATACAGACTACAGGTAACAAATCCTGCGGTAACATGTGTATAGTCTTGGACTACAGTGCAGATGATTCTGAGTTCTAGTCCAGGGTATACAAACTTTATTTATACTGTTGTGACATTGTAGCTTAGCATTGTGCAAACCAATGCATTTGTTTCACTGTGTTTGTGTAATGGGAAGTGGCACGCAGCTTTTGAAAATGTATCAAAATGTAGACAGTGTGCACTCTCAGTAAGCGCAGCTGGTGGAAAACATGCTATTTAAAGGTGAATGGGCAGTTGTACTTTAGGCATTTTGAGCTCAACCTTATGCAGCAGTGGCAGGCATTGGAGAGAGAGAGTGCATTTCAGCGCAGAGTGCTCGGGTGTCCATGAGTCCAAGGTCTTTACTGGGCTTTGGGTTAAGGACCATGGGCCCCAGCTGCTGCAGGAGAACTACACCGGCTCCCAATATAAATCAGAAGCCTGGGATAGTTTGGCCAGGGCCCTTGCCAGATGACCTGCACCACAGGTAAAGAGATACCCTTGAACTCTTGATCAGGATGTGTTGGGCAGGGTACACCCCATTGATGTGTATGTATGCTTTAGATGTAAATATTCAAACTGAATATGGTAAAAACTGTTATTCATAATGCATTTTCATTTTCCCTTTTTCCACAACTGCAGAAGACAGGGTCTCAAATGGAGGTCCCATGAGAGGCGATTTGCCATGATGCGACAAGCATGTAGTAACTAAGCATAATTATATAAAGTACTGTTGATGCAGCATTAACAGTGATAGATGGATTAGTTGCTATATCATACAGTTGTATGAACTTGGGAATGCATATCTGAACTGTAAAAGCAAGAATGCATACATTACTCTGTAGCACAGCTTTCAACTGTACTTATTTCTGTGAAATACCCATATTTAAGAATCACTGTTTTGGTCTGTTCATTGTAGGATTCATGGTTGTCTGGCAAGTAATTTATAAAGTCAATAAAGAATGGATGTCAAAATGTATGTTAACACAAATCCTGTACAACTATCCATGTATGTAACAGCAATATTTGAAATATGTTCCTAGTTATGGGTCATTGCACACTGAATTATTTATGATATGTCAAGATATCTTACTCTAAAAGGTGGAGAGATATGATCTGTAACAAAAAGCAATAGTTGCACATTCTCACATAACAGTGAACGAGTCTATAAAGTGTAATGAAAGAGTGCTTGCATTTTGTTGCATTCCAAAAGAAAAAGTACAGTATTACAGTAGTCACTGCTTGTGGATTCTACTACCATACTCCCCATATATAAAGCTCAGCTGATTACAATACTGTTTTAGCCTGTCATCAATAAAAATACGGAACTGTTATGTAATCATCATTATAGCATTTGAAGTGGAATGTTGGAGAAGAGGCATAAACAAGTCTATAGCAGGTAAGTTGGGAAAGTGAGGAAGCATTTGGAATAGACAAGATATACAAGACCAGAGACAGGGTCAGTAAAAAACACACAAGGGTTGAACACCTTTATTGGGGTGGGGGTGGGATATCGCAGACCTATGTATGCCATGTTTGGTGACAGTGAAAATTGAGTCCTGACCCATTGGGCTGTCATCACTGTCACCTCACTGTGCCGATGGCCACAGTGTCTGATGTCTGCATGTCCTTTTATTATTCAAAATGAAAATGGACAGCAGTGTCTCCACTTGGCATAGGCATGCACCAATTGAATGATGCACAATCCTACACACCAGACCTGACAGATCAGCTCGGGTAACAAAATCACCACCTCTACCTCTGCTCCCAGAGGGAACCACAGGCCTATTCTCTGGGGCAGAACTACCTGAGGGTCCAGGTAGGGCAGGGGCAGCAGGGAGGGTGCTGCCATAAGTGCTTGTTCTTGGTGCCATAGCCAGTGGAGGGAGTATAGGTGACATACCCCTAGACCTCTGTCTTGAATGGCCTGCTGTCAAGTGAAATCACTGTACATGTATTCCAAGTAATAAAGAAAGTTCTTAGCAGTTGGTATTGTGTAGGTGGACCATGGGGAACTAGCCTAACCTGCCATGCTGTAGTAATAACATAAATAAAATTAAAATTGAAATAAAATATAAAAATAATGGACGGAATAACATTAAATAAAATGTAAGCATATAATAATAAATTAATACAAAAATAGTAAATAATAGAATAACAGACACAATGAAAAATAATATGAACTCAAAAGGTATTAACAGAAAAACAATAAAAATTATACATATGTAAACAATAGGTAATAAAAAAGAATTATGATAATGAAATATATGATTATATACATCATATAATAATAATAATACCAATAATAATAAAAAATATAAATAACATAAAAAACAAATGAAGAAAAGGGGTGGGATGAGAGAAAAAGAAAAGAAATAACATTATTAACCACACAGATATGCAAAAATATCTACAAATAATGTTCAATATTCTGATACATTTTACTTACAATAATGCAAAATGCTAATAAATACCTTTATTACTTTGAATACTACCCTGTTGCTAACACAGACACACTATAGTGCAGATCATATCGCATCCAACAGTCATTCTTGGGGGCATATATTACACATGTGCATGTTCAATGTTCACTGATTACTTTTGACAGCAGGCCATATGAGCCACAGCTATAGAGGTCTGCACTTCTAATGCTATCATTATGAATATGTAACAGTACTATACTTTTATTGATGATAACCTAAAACAGTATTATAAAGAGCTGGTCTTAAATATGGGGGTGTGGTAGTCAAACCCACAAGCAGTGTTTATTGTAATACCGTACCTTTCCTTTGTAATACAGCATAATGCAAGCACTCTTTCCTTTTACACTTTATAGATACAGGTTCAGTGTTATAATGATAATCTGCAGCATGCTCTTGTTGTCTCTAGTATATAGGTCATACTTTACATTGCAATATTTAGGTCAACTTAAACAATTACTGTATACTTTGGATGTGTGTTTTTCTAACTTACCACCCCTGTCTATTCTGTAGTACTGGACTGTTGTTCTAAGTAACATACTAATGCAGGCATAATTTTGCTTTACAGTGGAAAAATGCATACTCAATGTGATACATGTTTTTACCACAATAAGCTGTATTTACTCCTAATGCTAAAATAACAGTATGGTCTGAAGCATACATATCACTTGCATCTCTCATCCTTCTCATTCTTTTTTCATAGGTCCACACATTCAGTGCTCATTCTGCATTAGCTGTGGGAAAAACAGAACACAACAGAATACCATTAAGAACACCAATAATTAACATATACAGCTGCTACCTCCTACAAGCAGTGCCTGTAAGTGATACTTACACATCTGTGGAGTGCCATCATTCCCGCATTCCTCAATCCAGCAGTTGATTCCTACACTGTTTGTCAGTATGGAGGGATACCTGTAACACTGGACAGAGCCCCAGCCAACTATTGCATGCATTTGATTTGTAGTCTGATCCATGACAGTGCTCCTGCAACAGCCTGGGACCATAATCATTCAGTAGGAGTCCAACAAACACTTTGGACTCCTGCACACCCCACCTTTGAGACTAAAATCTCAGAACCTCTCCCTGAACACCAGCCATGTCCAATGCAGATGAATACCAATGTATAATGACTTTTCCCGCCAATTCCAGTTATGACCGATATTGAGAAAGCACATTATTGGAATTTGCAATTTTTGAAAATGGTATGCACTGCTTAGCATTGAACAAACGCATTGCCCACATTTGCATGATGGGAAACAATAAAATAAAGTTAATTAATACAGATATTATCATATCATTACACAAGTGACAATATTGCTGTGGAAAATACTTAGGATATGAGAAATACTAGGCAACTGCTATAAGTCAGGGTGACTATAATGTGAGGTGGGACACCACTGAAAAAAGAGCAATGTCTGCCATAGCAGAACCATGGACCTTATATATGGTAGTCCTACACTCATAGCTGTTGCCAGTAGAAGGATTAAAGAATACATGTGTACATTTAATTACATTACAATTAAATGCAAGGACACATTAGTAAAATGCAAGTTGCAATCAATGCATCAGAGCCCAGGACCATGTGAACTTCAGGCCAACACTTAACATCCACAGACACAGGATTAAGTTATATTAAGATCTACTATATTAATATTTATCCTGAGCTTCTCACTGTTATACACAGCTCAACAGCACTTAGTGGGTTTAAGCTATGCAGACTGACATTAAGAGAATGCATCCCAGGTCTATTTTTAGGATCGTAGGAGATTACTACGCTATCAACCTGGAGGTTACTTTAAGGCTACCTGTTTCAACCCAATGTAATACTGTAGAAGTACTAGTAAATACCCAAGATTGCATTTAGTGATAACTTCCTATGTACAGGAGGGTTGTGGGCATTATCACCAGTAAGAATTTACGTTGCCCCATCCACTTGTCCAAGTTCCTCTTGATGATTGGATGGGGCATCAAAAGTTTAGATGTCTGGTTCTCACCTGCTACCTGGGTGGTCAACTTCTACAGTTTATGCACTACCACTATGAGTGCAAAACAGCTGCACATAGCTGATGCCATTTATGATATGCACAGGAAAGGACAGCAAAATGCAAACAGTGGCTCCAAATGTTAATATAAAAACAAGTGATAATAGGCAGCATATGAAATCAGTGTTTCACACACACACACACACACACACACACACACACACACACACACACACACACACACACACACACACACACACACACATACACACACACACACGCACACACACACACACACACACACACACACACACACACACACACATACACACACACACACACACACACACACACACACACACACACACACGCACACACACACACACACAC
Organism: Protopterus annectens; assembly: GCF_019279795.1. Lineage (NCBI taxonomy): Eukaryota > Metazoa > Chordata > Ceratodontiformes > Protopteridae > Protopterus > Protopterus annectens. The sequence goes on from NC_056735.1 coordinate 338,991,702, forward strand.
ACACACACACACACACACACACACACACACACACAGACACACACACACACACACACACACACACACACACACACACACACACACACACACACACACACACACACACACACACACACACACACACACACACACACACAAACACACACACACAAACAGTAAGATACCATGTAACTACACAGGAAATATCCCTACATAGTTCTAAAATCCAATTCACCATCCAATACACATGTCAAACACAGGATGGATGCCTTAATCCTGTGTTTCAAACATACACCTTTGCAGCAAGTAGCAACTGGCATCCAGCACCATACCTCTCAATGTCTTAGAGAAATGAATCTGGAGAAAGGCACAAATAATGGAGGGGCAAAGGCATAAAAATAGGGACACTCTTTAAATATTGCTCTTACATTCTTAGGAATTGGATAGAATAACAGGTTATGCATTAGCATGACATTTCTGAAGGAAATGGTATGGTACATGGGTTACTCACTCTAAAGACCTTAACCTAGTATGTGACATTAATAGAACCTGATGGAGGGACAAATTTGTCTCTCAGAGGTTGCAATACCTTTCATCAGGCTCCCACTTCATGTCAAACAGAGAACCTCATTTGCCCTCTTGAAACACAATTTGGATAATTGGATGGGTAACCATAAATTCACCCAGTGGGTACCACCTGTGTCCCTCTTGAACAGAGGCAATAGGTGCTGATCATGGAAATAAGGGAAGAACTTGGCTAGGCTTGTAAGGCCCTATGACCATTAGCCTAGTAACTTCCTATGATCCTGCGATCCTATGAGCCTATGATATGAAGTCTGAAACTCAAATGTGTGCCATTGCTTCCTGACTTCAGTCCTGAATAATTTGCCAGTAATGTTACAGAAATCCAAAGATGCATGAGAAACAGACCAAATATATGAGTCCAATATCTGTACATTCTGTGAAAATCTGTACAGTTGGGAGAGATGTTCAGCAAACAAATTGAAACTCTACAATCATTATAAAATATTACATTGGATGTACATCTAGTGAAATGTTTCACTTTTACAATACTGCACGTACTGATTGCACATCATGTTATGATGTTTGCTTGCAAATATAGAGCAATATTTTACATGTCTGTGTTCCTTGGTCATTCATCAGTTATGCATCTAGTAGTCTGGGACATACAGTGTGTACACCATTCAATATCATTCCATTTACAATGTCAAGGTATATTAAGTGGGAATAATATGATATGTGGCTGCCAACTAAGGAAAGACAGGCTGGATGTCACAAGCAAGCAATGACTGTTCTTTTAGGGTTGAGGGAGCAAAGATGTGTGTCTGCTATGGCACTAACAAGGCTGTGTTGGTCTGGTTCCCCTACATGTCTGGCATCCTGCCTGTTGTATGATTTAGTTATGGTTGATAACTGTTATCTCTAATGCATCCCTGATGAGCTGTATAGTGATCCTAGAAGATGGTTTTAGCCTCCTAGGTGTTGAGTCAGTGTACTATGGCTTGTCTCATAGCCAATGCAAGGACTTTCTGACCATGGCTATGTCTGCCTGCTACTGGTTCCTCCTATGAGTCATCATTGTCCTGGAGCTGGAATGAGCTTGGCATTATAGGTATGATTTGTTCCCCATCCCCTTGATGACCCTGCTGCAGCTGTTTCCACTATGTTAACTTGGGTAGCATAGCACATGCTATGAGCACTGAGGGACATTTCTGTAGATTGTAATGGTGCCCTTGGCCAGAAGTATGTTGGCACTTGCAGTGTGAGAGCAGTAACTGAAAAACATGCTCCATGGCAGTCTTGCTTGGACTGTGTGTCTCATTACGGTGTGTGTGTGTGTGTGTGTGTGTGTGTGTGTGTGTGTGTGTGTGTGTGTGTGTGTGTGTGTGTGTGTGTGTGTGTGTGTGTGTGTGTGTGTGTGTGTGTGTGTGTGTGTGTGTGTGTGTGTGTGTGTGTGTGTGTGTGTGTGTGTGTGTGTGTGTGTGTGTGTGTGTGTGTGTGTGTGTGTGTGTGTGTGTGTGTGTGTTTGTATCTCCGATGGGTTTTCTCAGCCACGACTCCAGTGCATAGCATGCATCCATGCCTAAGTCACCCTTGGAGGTATCCCCCATAGCACACATCTGCTGCAGTTGGGGAATGTAGCACATATGCAAGTAGTGCTAACTGCAAAGGTTGCCAGAACACACATTTCACATGATTCCAATTACATTGCACATGACTTGGCAGTTGTTCAAGTGGTAGTCCTTTTGGTTAATGTAGACCCAACTCTATTCCCCAGGTGTTGTTCTCTTGTGTATGTGACTGCGATGTATGGCACACATTACTGGACAGTAGTGCGATATATGTTACAGCTGTAGCATACTTGTGATCATCTCCTCAGAACTTATGTTAAAATATATGTGCTCCCTGCCATGTTGTAGCATAGCATGCAGGAATGTTCAGAAGATACTGGATGCTGATGCCTATGAAACACCAAGCATCTCCCCTGGTAGTCTGTTAACAGTAACTGTGGCTGACATACTAACTTCAACACATACTTTATATTCAACTGGAATGGGTTCCTTGTGTTTGGCTCTTTATGTGACTCAAGGCTGCCAGAGATCCCAAATTTCCTCTACTATGTTGTTGGCCTGCAAATTCCACACCCTCTCTGTCAATGGCTATTGGTAGCAGCAGCATCTCTTTCAGCCTGTAACACACACACATTTATAAGTTGTAGCTGCTACCAACAAACTGTCTGTACTTACATTGTATCTGTACTCCACTATTTCCACACTGCAAATATAAGAAAGTGTATGGTGTCTGCACTGATGCCTTATATCTTGCTGAGTAGGTCCATGGGATTGGTTGAGTACCATGCAATGCAGTAGTGCATGCTGCAGTTAGCATCACTGAAATACAGACTAGGTCAGATGCAATCAATTAGTAATGTACACCATTATAAAAAGACAAATGTGTAGCTAAGCAAACCAGTATGGGTGAGAGTTGTATCAGAATTTAAACTCAGCGACACATTTAAATTGGAACAGTATATTTCGATAGAGGAGTATTGTACTCCATCAGGTATGTACCCATTTTGTTACCTAAATAATGCATATTTAGCATTTGCAAATACTTTTAGTAGCAGTGTTATGGATGTGAAGTATAGCTCACTTTGTTGAGTTCTAAGTTCTGTTGCCGTGAGACTGCCAATTGTTTTAACTCCTTAACCTGGCTTGTAGAATTTAAGAGTTAAAGTACAGAACTTCTGTTTAGTTATATTCTTATATCTCAGTTAGTTTGATTATTTCAACTACAAAATGGCGTATGTTTACTACATGAACTACAGCAGACATTTTTATTGTCATTTGTTTTACACTTAGGCATCATGGTTAATAATTTTACCATTGTTGTGTGAAAGTGTTATAGCAGAAGTAAGTTGCTGAACTTTTGTCTCACATTGATACTGCTCTCATCTGTAAAGTTAATATCATATATACTTTATTTTATTTATTTCTGTATTTTTCATATTTTATCTCCACTAACTCTTCTCTAGCTGATATCAGTAGTTGTGTGTATAGTACCTCCTGTTGTTTTTGTTTTTTTCCCTAGCTTTTATATTCAACACACTGTCTCCCCTCCTGTTTTCCCTAGGTTTTGAAAGCAAAGTGTCTTCCGTCAAGACTGCATCTACCTTCTTTACTGATACTGCTCCAACTCCTGGAATTACACCTTAGCTGTATTGTATAACCAGTTTACACTAAAAGTATGTTCTAAGCTCATACCACAAATTAGTCTGTCTTTGTCTACTGTACAGCATACCTGCATACCACTGAGACCCCCCTCCCATACTTACCTGTTTAGAAACCTTGCCTCTGTCTCTCTTTGCCATCTATAAGTTAATCACTACCCTAGTGTCAACACTCTCTTAGTTAGCTATACTCTTTTTGTTTTTCTGTTTGTGGTTTCCTTTTAACTGTTTTTATCTTACTGCAAATACCTGTGTGTACCTCGCTATAACATCTCTTCCTTCTCTGTCTACACCTCCCCACCTCTTCTACTTACCTGCTGACTCTCTTTGTGTGCTCCTTACTGTTTCCTTCCTGGCCTGCTGATTGTTTCTTGTGGTGACTGCAATTTCCTATCCCAACTCCCATTCCCACCCACCCCCCATATAATTTTCTTTATACCTAAACAACTAATTTATTCCACCCCTTACTCCACCCTTCCCATCTGCTAAAACATTCTAAACACCTTACCCTCCTTTACTTATCACTTCATAGTTTAGTCTGCTATAAATCCTCCTTCTTCCTACATATCTCCTACTCCCCCTACAGGTTGTTTCACTTGCAGTTTACTTCAACTCTCTAACAGGTCCAACAACTTACTTTTCCTAGTCCCTTACCCACTCCTCACTACATCCCAATCCTACTTCCCCATGTTAGGCCATGACTGTTGCAACCCTCTCTATTTTCATCTTGCTACCATTACTTCTCCTTCTCATTCTTACATCTTGTTCTACTCCATTACCACCTGTCCATAGAGATCCTACTAATACCCATGCTAACTGCTTCTCATCTCTGCAGTACTCGATTATCTTCTCCTCTATCTTTTCCATGAACATCCCTCTGCCTAAAATCAAACTTCCTCCCCCTCACTCTCTAGCATCTAAAACCAAGACTAAGTACTTGACTTACAACTCATTTAAATTCAGACTTTACCAACTTCATGTAGCCCTGCTTCTTTCAGAAGACATACAACCAAATCCTGGGCCCATCCATCACCTCACCGTGCATAATTCTACCTCTTCCTACTTAATAAACTCATCCTCTCCAAACAAACATATTTCCTTTTACTCTATGAATGCCAATTGTATTCTAAACAAAGTTAGTGAAATCCATGCCTGGATAGCCTACCACACACACCCTAATAGAGACTTGACTAAAACCCCAAATCTCTGATAAAGACATTCTCCCCCCTGGTTATAATATACTCCACATAGATAGCTAAAACAAAAAGGGGGTGGTGTAGCCATCCTCTACTCCAACCACCTCACCATCGCAAGTATTATAAAGCCTATCCCATCATTTTCTCCTAGTGAACTACTTACAGCTAACCTAAAAATCAATGACCACACCACTATCACAGTAGCAGCCATCTATATTACTCCAAGAGAAAACATTCCTCTGCTTGAAAATATTCTTTCATACTTTTCTCAACACATCCCCAATGAAACTATCCTCCTTGGGGATGCCAACGTTAACTGGTTAACTCTCAGTAATCCAAACTCTAATAGTCATATTACTTTATATGGCTTTACTCAGCTAATCTCCCAACCTACTCATACAAACAACTCTCACACATCTAGTACTCATTGATTGGATAGTTGTATCTAATCCTTCCAAATATCATAACTCTGAAACCCTAGCAAGCACCCTGAGGAATCACTCCCCTATAAAAGTCCTTAGGTTCACTCCCCACTTCTCAAAACCTCCTAGATTTATCACTTGTCACAAACTCTCTAACTTCCATCCAGAAACCTTTAATGCCCTCCTCTCTAAAGTAAGCTGTAAATTCCTTATCCAACTCCCACTAGAAGAAGTAGTCATAGCTTTCAACTCCACCTTTCTTAGCATCTTAGTCTTACTTCCGCCCCCTCACAAAATCTGAATTAAGTCCACCATATCTCCATGGCTTTCAAAAGCCACTTGTACCCTTATGATAACTAGAGACAAATTATGGAAAAAAATGGTCACAAACTAAGCTCTCTGCAGACTTGCAAAAATATAAAGAACTCAGAAATCTGACAAAAAACATGTAAACAAAGATAAAAAGGACTTCTATAACAAACCTCCTATAACCCTAAAATCTAATCCTAAAAAACTTCTGGAACTCTATTAACCAAATATTACATCCTGGTAATCTTAACTCCCCCAATCCATGTCCAGACAACACATCTGAAAAAACTGCCACTATCTTCAATACTTATTTTATCGATTCAATATCTAAGCTTCTGAACCCGAACCCAAACTCCTCTACTACTAACATCTCCAACTTTTCTGAACCTAATTATAATATTGTCTCCTCATATACCTTCCCCCTCAAACCTGTACCTACTAGCTACATCAAAACTCTACTCTCTAAATAAAAACCATGCTCAGTATCAGCTGACAATATTCCTTCCACTTTTCTTCTACTAGCAGCTGATTCTCTTGCTCTCCCTGTATCTATCCTAATCAATTGCTCTATTTCTGAAACTAAAGTCCCTTCCATCTGGAAACAATGCTACACTCTACCTATACACAAAGGAGGTAACTCCTCTGATATCTCCAAGTTTAGACCTATCGCTATCCTCTCCCCTCTCTCTAAAGTACTAGAAAAATGTATTCATAAACAAGTTATGCAGTATCTAATACAGGAAAATCTGCTTACACCCACTCAACATGGCTTCAGACCCAAACATAGCACCACTAAGTTCTATTATCCTTTCTCAACACTATCTCTATAGCCATGGAAGACCATAAACTTATTTCTTGCATATTCTTGGACCTCTCAAAAGCTTTTGACACTGTCTTACTCTCTCTTCTACTGCACAATCTGCATAACCTCAACTTCTCATCTGATACTTTTGCATGGTTCTCCAGCAACCTCACTGATAGATCTCAATCAGTGAGATGGCACTATGCACTCTTCCCTCCTCTCCCTGTAAAAGTGAGTGCACCTCAAGGGTCTGTCCTAGGGCCTTTACTTTTTAATATCTTTACTAATCAGCTCTATACCTCTTGTCCTCAGTCATCTTTAGTGCAATACGCAGATGACTCTGCAGTCATCACCACAGCCAACTCTCCCTCTAAGATCTTCTCAGCTACTCAGGCATCTTTTAATTTAGTTGAAATATGACCCTCCAATAACCAGCTCATCCTCAACCCGAAAAAAACAAAGCTGTTACTCTTCCTACCTAAAATGTTCAACAATATTAAACCCTCCTTCTCCATACAGTCCCTTAATATCTCTCCCATTCAGGTAGAGTCCAGCACTAAACTCTTATGCGTAACCATCGATGATCAGCTTAAATTTGGCTTGCATGTTAATAACTGCATCCAAAAGACTCATTCAAAACTAGGGCTCCTTTACCATAACAAGAAATTCCTTACCTCTGAAGCCAAGATTACTCTTTCTCTCTTACCCACCTTCTACCCAGTCTAATGTACAATTCTCAAAGTCTCCCAAATCTTAACTCCTGACCACACTCAAATCTACCTACAACAAGGTAGCTAGATTTGCTACCCAACAGACCTACAAATCCCATCACTGTCTCTCTCTACAACACCTAAACTAGCTTGAATTACTCCACCAGCTTCTTCTCTCTCAGCTCCTGATCATTGATTCTATCCTATAGCAGCCTTCCTACTGCCTGGGAGTATCACCTCTCATCTCCCATTATTCTCCCTCCAGACCTCTCCAAAGCTCTAACCAAGACCTACTACAAATCTACAAACCCCAGTCTAAAGTTGGACGCAACATGTACAGCTATCACCCCACTATTACTTGGAATAGGATCCCACTAGAGATCAGGACCCCTACACATCCTAAATAATTTAAGACAGCCACCAAAGAGCACTTTAAAAGTCACTGGTTCTGCCACTGCACTCTCCCTCCTTAAACATCCCCTACTTCTCATACCTTAATCTACTTTCTGCCCTTAACTCATTCTTCTCACTAGCTCTCTCTAATCTTCCTTGACTACTCTTTCTACTGTCTTTTAAAATATATTAAGAAAATCACCTCAGAAAAACATTCTATTATAATTGGCTTGCCTTCATGCAACTACATTATGATAAAACTGGACTTTTGTAACCACTTACCCCAAAAACTATATTCATCTTAATGACATATTTCTGTTTATACATCTTGAAATAGTTTTGCTATACTCCTGATTATTGACACTGTATAACATTGTATTACTACTTAATGTCTTGTAATAATCCTTTAACATTGCTGTTTAATGCTAATTTATAATGAAAATTGTTTAATATGTTGGAGCTTTTTTCCCTGGGCCTCTGCTGAAAAAGGACTCTTCAGCTCAGTCAGACAATCCCGGTTAACAAACATAACATAAAATAAAATAAATTAAATAGATAATAATAAATTTTGGAATTTAGTTAGGAATGATGGACAGTAAAGCAGTAAGCATTTGTTAGAACTGTACTCATGACATGGCCTTGTTTACCAGCCATTTAAGAGGTATAGAGGATGTAGAGTGGGCCAGAGTTCTAATGCTGTCTGATAACTATGCACGCATGTTTCATCGATAGGTCCTTGGAGAACACTTTGGAATTTACACTGTTGTTTATTTAGCACATTTGTCTCTTAGCCCATTATATTATTTTTTTTTGGGAGGGGGTGAGTCCCTGATATGGCACAAACAAGAATGTACTATTGCTTTGGGTGTGAGCATAAGTGAGTATTTGTTAAGGCGCAAACAAGGATATGTTCATCATGCTACTCTCCTTGTTATGTAGCCCCCATGTTATTTGTTGACCACTGTTGAATCTTTAAATTGTAATCAAGTGGTGAATACTGAGAGCTTTCCTGTACTGCCTTATCATTACACCGTTTATTTCTACTTATGCGATCATTATATGTGTTATCATTATTTTGTCTTTCAGTAAATATTATGCCTGCTCAGTGTAGGCCCCCATTTTCTCTCTCAGAGGATGACCTCATCATTGAAGCTTTAAGGCAACATCATGTGGTCCTTATGATCAAGGGGCAGACTAATATGTTGTAATGTGTGGCCCTGTGGGATGAATTGGCCCAAAATGTAAATGCAACTGAGCGACAAAATTGCAGCTATGAGCAGGTGCAACACAGAGCCAAGGACATGAGTCATGCTGCAAGGAACCATACTGCAGAAGTGGCATGTGATCGTCAGATCACTGGTGGTAGGCCTGCAGCAGAGCAACCTCTCACCACCACTGAGGAATTCCTAGCAAATATTGCCAATCAGGAAAGCTCCCAGCAGTCCATCAGCCAGTATGTTTTGGATGTAGGTTCCACTCTGGCATCTCAGGAGGAGCTTCTGGGTAGGCTTGTTAGATAACCAGTAGAATACTGTTGCATTCATTTTGTAATAGTGTATATAGTTTTAATGTGTGGCGGGTTGCTTGTTTGGTGGGGGTATTTAAGATAGCTGCAGTTTTCCGGTCATTTAAAGGTTGTCAGCCACATTCTTGTTAACATTGCAGTTACTGTAAATATACATTATTAAAAGTATTGCCCCCATTATACTGTTAAATGTGGTGCTGTTGCCATTACCTGTTCCTTTACTTTTTCCAGGGCCATCAGGAATCCACAGACCTAGGCCTCCTGCAGTTGGTAAGCAAAATACACTTATGTCAGTAATATAGAAATATTCCAACATATCTGCTAAAGTACCAGCCAAGCCTGCTGTATGGACTGCTGTACTGTCTGCATACTTGTCAACTGTACATATATTTGCAGAATGTTGAGATGTTTGACTCATACCTCTGGGCCATATTTTAGATCATAGTGATTGAGTTGCAAACAATGCACAGATCATTAAATAGTGCAGACATAAAATAATGACAGATCTCATATTAAAATGCATACCACTCTTTATTTATTTATTTGTTTGTTTATTTATTTATTTATGTTGACATTTGTTAACCGGGTATGTCTGGCTGAGCAATAGCCCATTTTCAGTGGAGGCCCAGTGGGAAAATCCCCATATAGAAATATAATTACAATAAAAAATGGTTGCAAACAGAAGTTAACAGAATATATAGGGTATTATAAATACATAAAGTGCAGCTTAAAAGCTTAAATAAAAAACAGAAATAATTAGAACAAAAAGTACAGTAAGATGTGCGACTCAGTATTTGGGGAGAAGAAGTAAAAGATAGTAGTAGGGAATTATAAGATAGGCATAGAAGAAAGAATAATAAGTTATAGAGGTTTAAGTACGAAGGAAGGCGAAAAAGAAAGAGAAGCAGAGTAGATAAGATGAGTCGAGTAAGAAGAAGAGGTTAGTAGACAAAAAATAATTTGTAGTTGACCGAAGTTATGATGGGTTTTGGCATGAACATTAATACCATGGAGAGTCAATACCTGCCATTCTATCACCTTTCTAGGTTTATAAGGGTGATATGTCACAGTGATACCTATTTTGGGGCCTTTGTCCACCCATTATTCATGGCGTTGTCTACACTTCTTGCCCTAATATGTTGAGAGGTATGGATGTCTGTAATAATGACAGCGGTCTAAATTGCTTAACATATATTGCAGCATAATAGTGCTGGTATTAATGTATTATTGTTTTCCTTCCTTTTATCACAGGTGAACTTGGAAGTGGTTCTGTGTCTCCTACGCCACCTGCTCTCAGTGTCTCATCAGATTCTGATGATGATGGTGGTCAAAGTGAAGCAAAGCTAGGGGTTAGAGAGGCTGATTCTGACCCAGAGGTCGACATCCAGTGACCCTCCTCATTATCACCAGACACAGCCAGTATGCCTACACATACCCAGTCCACCAAGGCCATAGAAATTGGACAGTTGGAGGGTGGGACATTGAACTGGTAAGTCTTTTTACTGTGGCTTCATTGACTGACTGGCCATAGCCAAATGGTTGCTGAGGTGCCACACAGGCAGATGGATTGGGGTGCAATTCGGAGCACTGCTGTACTTCTCCAACCTGTTGCAGGTGTCTCATCATTTGTCACTCAACATATGTTTAGGGCCATCATGCAGGCATATGCACATTCAGAAAGGAACTCCAGGAGAATGCTTAAGGTTATAAATGCAGCACAGTCTGACATCAGTGACTGCCTCCATCATGTTGTTGATCTGTGGATTAGTTGAATTCCACATAGGAAGGGGATGCATCTGTGAGGGAGCACAGTGTATCTGTCATGGAACACATATTGTCTGTGATGGAACATCTGCTGGGAGGGGAGCGTCAGCATCATGGACATAGGTCAGCAACTACATCTGCTGAGAGCCAACTTGGCCATGCACAATCATGCTCCCAGAGTAGCAGTACATCCACTGCTCCAGCAGGGAGTGTGCTGCCCACACCCAGATGTAGTAGATCATGGGGTCATGGTCCTGGGTGTTCCCATGAAAGGAGCATATCCAGCAGACTTCAGTCACCTTCAGGTAGTAGCACAGCATCTGACATGGGGGGGTGGAGGTGCCAGTACAACTCATGGCAGAGCCAGTTCTTGTGTTCAGGGGCAAAGTTAATGAACTGTCAGCTCTACCATACTCAGCTCACAACTGTCCGACATACAGACATGTAGGGCTAGAATTGAGCTTGGCCTGTGTTCAGGCAGACACTCACACATCAATGTCACATTGAGGTCAGCTACAGATACAAAATGCAACATTTACATGGTCCGTCTTGCCTGCTTCCCTTGCTTACTCACACACACACACACTTGCCAGCCTTTTGTGGCAGCGTTGGACTTCTGTACCACCACACAACACCCTGTGCATGTGATGATAACTATGCACACATCCCTGTCATCTATCTTTTGGATTCAAGGATACTAAAGCTATGTGTCTGATGCACAGGGTGACTATCTATATTAATATGACATTATTGCCGCCATTTGTGCTTTTGAACTAATAACTGTACCTGTCATTTAGATTGTATGTAGCCATTTAGACAGTTACTGGCATAATTATATACCTACCTTTCAGTGGATGCTTTTGTAAGGGCTTTGAATTGAAACAATTAAATGTGTCTCATTTATACATCTATCTTTCTCTTTAAGGATTGTTTAGTACAGACGTATGGGTGCACATCCAGAGTCAATCCATCAGATTCAGAGCTTAGGATTGGATGTCAGCACTGAAGACAAATCTCATCAGAATGGTAATACAGCATAATGTTCCTTTTTTCATGTACATCGACATAGGCCCCGAGGTTCATAGGATGTGACCAGGGTACTGAACTGATGGTATTTAGAAGCTTAGCCATTACATCACAATATAATATTAAAGTCAGATTTAATGCATGGCCAAGTTTTCTCTAGCAAGAAACACCCATATCCAGTAGTGATCCATGGCAGCTAATGTTTTCACAGCAAGTCATCCAGCCTGGACTTCAACAGGGTAATGGAGGTGCTCTGCTTGACATGGATTTGGAGCTTACTGCAGAAGGATGATGACCTTTGAGAGATGTATCTGTCTCCCCAGCATGTTCTGTGTGTCATCCTGTACAGTGAGGTCCCAGGAACAGGTAACCTGAATCCCACATTACTTATGCATGTGCAGTATTTTCATTTCATTTTGGCCACATATAGCTCTGTAAGGCATACATAACCTGGATCAAAGCTGTTTATATGATACTGCACACAGTCACCGATACGTCAGTCTGCCCATAGAAAACACATGTTGGAGACCCTCTGATGTTTTATTACTCAGACTTGTCTGAGGTCTTTCAAGTTGGTGCAAGTGTCTGATAAAATACATTTCAAATGGTGGATTATATTCATTAATACAGCTGTTTAGGGATGAGTATAGGGGATTGTTAACATATATTGCTATTGATGTAAAGCCGTTGCTAATCAGATGTAAGCTGTAGAATGTCTACCTCCCCACAATAGACCCAGGTTGCAGTTGACATGTGTTCCAAGTCTATCAATACAGAAGTGAGGACCTGTCTACTAATGTTTATTTTATAATAAGCAGGAACATTTATTATTACCACAGGGTATGCTGATGCATTTCTGTGCAGTTCATGTAACACCCATGGCTTTGTCAGCATTCATTGGTGCTACAGACCCCCTGTTTTGTTCAGGACTTCTGAGACATATATGTCAAGCACGAGGGTCCACAGCACTGACACTTCTGTTACCACACAGGTGACATGTTTGCTGCTTGAGGTGAAGTCTCACACTGTGATTGAATGTAGATGGTCTGTGATCCCATTTGCAAGCCAACTGATAACATAGGATTTGATATTCACCTTGGCTAGTTTCCCACTGACAACAAATGTTTGATTGTGTTGAAGGCCTTAGACAAGTTACTATAGGATGTGTGCACATCTTTCACTTTGTGTATGTTGCAGTCTTGAATCCCACCAGGTTTTGCAGCCACAAGACACCTTTGAGAATACCTAACTGGAACACATCTAGTATTTGAAGGTCACCTATTTCCTTGTGTCTGAAATGCATGCAAACTGTATGCATTCCCTTACAGCAGAGGCTGCGTAAATGTATGGTTCTTAATTACACTTGTACTCTGCCAATCATCTCTTGTGTGGTTGGAAAATGGTGACTGTATTCCATTCAATGTGGACAACAGCAGTATTCAGACTGTCGTTGAATATGGTGCCTAGGGGAGTAGCTCGTTTTTAAAGCACATGAAGAACACCGGCTGGAATGCCTTCTGGTCCCATGGAGACTGCCCTCTAGTCTTTGAGTGGGAAGTGATAGCTTTGTCATTGTAGATACCACAGCTTGGAGGTGATGTTGCACACATGGTTTGTACAAGGTGTGGTGGTTGCAGGGGGGAGGTACTTTTCAGCCAAACATGTCTGCTAGCAGGTTTGGAAGTTACACTGGGTCAATGTGTGCAGTGCAATACACAGTTTGATCCAAATACATCTGAGTTATATCAGTTTTCAGATGTATACGAAGAAAGCCTCTGGTTAACCTTGGATATATTGTTGTGTAAAGTCGTAGCATGGTTGCTCTGTGTGGATTCTTGAAGGTGTCTTATTTGCATGTTTATGCTGAGGAGAGTGGTCTTCCATCCCTGGAATTTCAATGTTGTATTTATAAACACCAGCTTCTTTCACTTATTGTATAATGTAGTTATGACAGACATACACTGGTATGGTTCATATTTTCCAAAGAATCTTTGTTTGAGCCTATCAGATACGTCGGTGTGTATACATTTGTGTAGATGCGTAGACAGGGCATCAGGGAGTAAGGTACTATAGCTGTCAACAACCTTTGTGGAAACTGTCTTGGAAGTATTTTAGACCATCCCTTAAGAGTGTGTAGCTACCTTGGACCATGATTGTGAACTTGACTCCTCCTTTGGGGTGTTCAGTAGCTATATCTATTTCAACACATAGTGCATTATGGTTGGATTAACAGTGCAGGCACTACACATGTGCCATGACATTGTTTACTCATATTGTTGCGGTACAGATCTGGAATATGAGATAACCTTGTGGAGTGTTGCACTCCTTCTTGCATGACATTTCCATTCACAAACTCCAGGAAATATTGTGCAGGTGAGTTTGTTGTCATCTAATTTTCCCAATCAATGGATGTGTACTTTCACTCACCCCTACCTGGGTTGTTTAATTGTCCCATTTAGTAATGTATAGACTATGTGGCCTTCTGTATTCATTTATTTATTTATTTGTTAACCAGGTTGGTCCAACTGAGCCAGGGGCCCATTTTCAATGGAGAACCTAGGTGAAAAGCTCCAAGTACATTTATTATTACTTACAAGTTAAGTAAAAGATAGAATAGATCATTTTATTAACAGCAATACATAGGATAACTCTGCTATAGTACACAGATTAGTAATTTGTTTAAAGCAGTGCAAGGTAGAATTACAACAGAAATACCTCAAGTAAATTGTACTTTCAGCAAATAATTAAAGAGACTTTGTATTAGTGTCATTAGCTAGAAAAAGAAATAGAGTACAGTAATGGGAAATAGAGAAATGTAAAGAGAGCATGGGGTAGTTCGAGAAGGACAGGAAATACTAAGAGTGAGGAGAGAAAAATAAATCGAGTGGGAGGTTTACATGGACAAGTCCAGGTCTTTTGTCGATGGAGTTTATGTACAGTCAACTATTAATGGCAATAACAGGAAGGGGTTTCCTATCCACAGTAGGTTGGACATAGAATAACTCCATATAGTTATTTTCTCTAAACTGTCTTCAGGCATACTAATCTTCAATGTAAGTAGATATGACACATCCTGGGGTACATAAAACTTTGCTTTGATGTGTGGATGTTTGGAAAGCAATGTAGCCTTGCAAGTGCAAAGTACATACAGCTGCCTTGAACCAGGTTTTTGTGACTGCACAGACATCAACATCTTCACTGCAAAGAGTGCTTACAGAGAGTGAGGCTTCAGATGTGAACTCCTAGGGTTTAGCAGCATTGCCCTCACTTTGTTGGAGGTATACATTTTCACATTGTTATTCTGCTTTTGTGACCTTGTCTAATAAACCGATTATGGCGCAGTCAAATGGACTTATGTCTGATAAAGCAGTGTGCACTATCCACCATGTCATCCCACATTGACAGGTGCTGTGTCACTGTACTATGACACCAGAAACTACTTAGGCAAGTTCAGTGAGCCTGTTGTTCTTTGTCTAGTAGTATCATCCTAGGCGAGGGTATAATGCTGCTCAAACTTAGGGACATACCTGGCAGAGACCCATTTTTAGATGGCTCAGTCATGTCTGTATTCATATATTTCATATAGTCATGTCTCAAGCTGTGCATACCAAGATGAAGTATGCTGGAATAAGAGTGTGACTTGTTGAGAGACTTAATTGCATGTGTGCTGTGATGACTACTTCTGCCACACAGCTGGCACTAAACATATCCTTGTTTAAGCTGTTGATGGGGCATATGTACATCTCACTATACAGACAACTATTATGCACACCTTTGGGATACACGCCTATTGCCTTGAGCACTTCTATGGTGAGACAGTGGTGGTGATGATATGTCTGATGTGTATTGTCTGCTTGTAGCCTGGTTGTGTTTAGGATGAGTCTGCTGTTTAGGTTTATTTGTGAGGAGTACCTCTGCACATGATAGTTTGTGTTGGGTGTATATTATAAGAACGAGTCAAGGTGTGTGAGCAGATGACCTTTCTTGTGTTACCCATCTGGAAGCTAGAGAGCACTGAACCCAGATCCCTACTATATATGGATAGGTTGAAATTTGAAATTCAGTGATGTGGGGGATACAGGTTGTTCAGTGCCCAGGAGGCATTATCTGCACTGAGTCAGGAACTCATGGCATTTTCAAGTGACTAATCTATGGGGTGTGCATTATGATGTCCTTCATAAGGTGGATCAATACCTCTGTTATTGATAAGTAAGTGGGTAAAGTGCTGCTTGTTATGCAACAGATGTTCTGACAGCTAGATCTGCTCCGCTATATAGCAGCAGCCAATTGTATTTGAAAGCAAATGTATTGAGATTTCTGCATGTATGAGGGCAAAGTGTTACAGCCTCTGCAGACATTCCAGAGCAGGTAATACAAAGACACACTGTTAAAGCCCAAACTGAGTCCAGACACAGTAACTGCCAATTAGATATTCCTACTATACACTCATGCCACAAGTGTACAGATGTGTTTTCTCCAAATAGAGATGTCGTTTTTTTTCTACCTATTCTTTTGGACAGTACCATTAGGTCTCACCACAGCAGATGTTCTGCTTCCATTTCTAACCATCCTCTGCATCTGCATCTTGCTCTGTCACCCCAATCACCTGCATGTCCTCTGTCACCACATCCATACACCTTATCTTAGACCTTAATATTTTCTTCTTACCTGGCAGCTCCATCTTTAACATCCTTTCCCCAATATACTCAGCATCACTCCTCAGTGCATGTCCAAACCTACACAGTCCCACTGCACTGTCTTCATCTTCAAACCGTACAACCTGTGCTGACACTGTAATATATGCTTAATACTCCTGTCCATTTTCAGCCCACACAATGCAAATTGTAACATCTGGTAATTTGCCAACACCTGCTATAACTTGTGCCTTTTTATCAATGGCACCATCTACAATCCATATGACATACCTGGTCTCATTACCATCTTGTAGATCCTCTATGTCAGTGTTATTAGTACCCATCTGTTAAAAATCACTCCTGGCACTCTATTTCACACACTCCACCATGCATGGTCTCTCTTCTACACCTTTCTTACACATGCACCATTACTCTGTTTGTCCAGAGTACTGCACATCATACGCCTTCACCAACTGTACTCTCTGAATTCTAACCATTCCACTATCCTCCATCACATTCACCCACATATGTTCTGTCTTAGTCCTGCTGCCCTTCATTCCTCTCCTCTGTAAAGCATACCTGCACCTCTCTAGGGTCTCTACACCTGTACTCTACTCTCAATACAGACCACAATATCATCAGCCAACAGACCACAGTATCATCAGCCAAAACTATACTCCGTGTAGACTCCTTTGTGATCTTTTTTTCCCAATAATATTTAATTATTTTAGATGATTGTATCGAGAAGTACAATAAGTGTATAAAGTTGCCGAAAGTTCAAGTGCAGTACAGACAAAATTTGAGCGTCATTCTTAAACATTATATACCCCTAAAAACATAAAATATACACCTATGTACAAATATACATGTAGAATGCTACTACAAGGGTTAGAGGAGAGAGCCAAGTATTTCTAGTAACATCCTAAATGTCTGAAACTATATAATGGGGCACATCAGATCCAAAATAATGAAACTCATCAACCAGTTTTAATTAGTTATGCATTAATTCAATCTCTCTGAATGAGGTCAAAAATCAGTTTCTAAAATTTCTGGTAGCAGATTTGTTTACTTGGGTCATTTATAAAAATTTTTTGTGACGATATGTATTATATTGTTAGCTTCCTGAAACCATTCCAAGATAATTTGGTAGGATCTAGCCAATTTCTAGTTATGTAGAATTTAATTAGTAAACAGAGGGTAATAAGCGCATGGAATTTCAGTTTGGGTAAACTAAGATCTGTAATGTGTAATATTGCTAATTCCCAAGAAAGTGTTGATTTTGGTAACCTATTTTTTCTAATCTAACTTTAAAAGAGCACCAAAGCATATATGTGTGGTTGCATGACCACAATATGTGTAAGAGATCTGCTTGAGGAAAGGAGCAGCATGAACATGATGAGGAGATATTAGGGTTACATTCATTTAGTGTGCAAGGGGTGAAATAATAGTTATTTATCATTAGTTGAGTATAGATTAGCTTTTTAAATGGGGAAAGCTTAACAGAGGATTGTATTGCTTTAAGTTTTTGATCCTCTCTAAGGTTAGCATTATGTTGATTCCAATAATTAGAACACATTAATGCATTTTGGAACTTAGAGGCCAAAACCAATGTAATAGAATTTGATAGCATACTTTTTTCCTGGATAAATTATTTATGAAATCAAATACACTGACTCTATCAGTTTCAATGTTTGGTTCATCAGCAATAATTGAGGTAATAAGTTCTCTCATTGGGCATAGGATAATAATATAGTTTTGACCTAGTTTTAGTCCACATCTCATATCTCATAGTGACTTCTCTTTATATTTATGTATATCCCATACAGTGTATTCCTTAACCAGAGGATAGTCCGAGAGATTAATCATTTTGTTATTTAGTTTGATATTGGGATTCATATAAATTGGTGGATAAGGGGAAGGGCCCTGTTGAGCTCTACAAATTTTATTAAACTCTGAAAGATCTTTACTCTTTGCTTCAGAATAGAGTTCATAGGAAGGTTATTTAAGCTTGTAATCATTAAGAAGGGGAGACCTTTGGGATTAAAATTGTTACTACTTACATGGTTATGCCAAATCTTAATCCAAAAAGGGTGCCAAGTATCATCCTTTGGGTCAAAATTTGAAATTGAAATAACTCTGTTTGCACAGATAATCCAGTAATATGGTCAAAAGTCTGGCAGACCTAAGCTTTTGGAAACCATATGAATTTGGCCAGTTCATTACTGACTTTATGAAAGAAGGTATTAGGCATGATCATATTTGAGGTATTAAACTTATACAACAATTTAGGTAGGACATTAATCCTGTCATTTGCTGCTTTAGATAACACAGACAGCTTCAGCTGCTGCCACCTGTGTAGGTCCTGTAGAATAGCTGCCCAAATTTTCATCAGGTTATTCTGATACATGGATGAGGAAGTATGTTCAAATTGTATCCCTGAATACTTGAAAGCATGTCCAATTTTGAAAGGAGATTCCAAGAAAAAATATTCTTTATGGTGTAGCAGATTGATAGGAAAAATAAATGACTTCTTTAGGTTAACTTTATAGTTTGAGACATTCGAAAATCTATCAACTGTGTTAATTAGCTTCTTAATATCTGATATAGGGCATTCAAAGTATATATTTAAATCATTAGCATAAGCAGAAATACTTAATTTGACCTTAATCACTCTGGGGATGGTATGGAATGTGGCTTGGGAAATATACAGTAGTAGAGGCTCAAGGTATAGATTAAAGAGGTGGGGAGAGAGGGGCAACCCTGTCTAGTACCATTACATATTCTGGTTGGTTTAGATAAGGTTTTATTGATGTAAAGGAAAGTATGTGATTTATTATATATGGTTTCAATAATGTTAATGAATTCTCTGGAAATGTTGAATTGAGCCATAGTCACAAACAAGAACTTCCAACCTCTCTGTTGAAAGCTTTACAAGCACCAATTACTAAACCATACCTTGGGCTCGTATCATTTTTAGTGAGATCTAACATAGCATCTAACGTTAATCTATTGTCCAGGTCTCTCTATATGACATAAATCCATTTTGTTCAGGAGTAATTATATGTGGCATAACTTTTTTCAATCTCTTGGCCAAAATTGAAGACAAGATTTTAATGTCCACATTAATTAAAGAGATTGGCCTATGATTATGTGGGTTTGATGTGTCCAGACTGTTTTTGGGAATAAAGATAGTTTTAGAATTAATTAAATAACAATCGGATGTACAGTTTACCTTAATATAATTATAAACTCTCAAAGAATAGATGATAGGATCTGGTTAAATGTTTTATAAAATTCTGTGCTATATCCGTCTAGGCCTGGCACCTTACTTATTTTTAAAGCTCCCTATGGTATCAATTATTTCTTGCTGGTTGAGAGGAGCAATTAGGACCTCTATGTGATTCTCTTTTAACATAGGGAATGCAATATCCTTAAGAAAACTTATAATTTTTTCAGAAGAAGGTTGTTGATTATTCAGGCCATACAAATCTGTGTAAATCGGATGGAAAATTTCTAGTATTTGGTTATCAGTTTTATAGATCTTATCCTGATAATGAAGTAATGAAATCCTGGCTGTTTCTTGTCTATTTGCAATAATTCTAGCTAAGACTTTTGATGGGAATTGCACCCATTCTGAGTATTTAGCTATGCGTCTTAACTTGTATAGAGAGTAATCATGTTGGTGTATTTTGTGTAGTTGTCTTTGGTCTTAATTATTAGGCTTTCAATATCAGCGTTT
Source organism: Protopterus annectens (assembly GCF_019279795.1). NCBI lineage: Eukaryota > Metazoa > Chordata > Ceratodontiformes > Protopteridae > Protopterus > Protopterus annectens. The sequence continues at coordinate 339,011,952 of NC_056735.1, forward strand.
GGCCTAAGTTGAAACTCCTTTTCTAATTCTATCGTCTGTCACTAATTTATTCTCCTTTTCCTTTACCGATTTTTTAAAGTAGGCTACATTCTGAATAAGGACCCCCTTATTTGAGTTTTGCAGGCAGCCCATTGGACATCGTATTGAATATTAGTGCTCACAATGTTTAGATCTAACTCTATTAAGATATCTGATATCTCTCAGACTACCTCCGGCTTAAGTAGTAAATTATTGTTTGAGGACCAGTTACAATTACTGGTCTTATACATTGCTTTGTCAGGAAAGCTTACTTTCAACATAATTCTTCAATGGTCTGAAAAGTGTCTAGGTTCCACAAAATATTTAATATCCCCCACTGCCAGAGTCTCGGACATAAGGAAGAAATCTATCCTTAACCATGTATTATGACATTTGGAGTAGTATGTCTATAACTTTTTCCTCTCATCTCCTTCCCCAAATGAGATAGGGTCTATTAAGCATTGAGAGGAAGTTACTGGTGCAATCTATCCCTGGGTCAGTAACAGCATTCCAGTCTCCTCCCAATATGCGTTCATGCTCTGGGAATTTACTTAGAATATTATAGATTTCTAAAATGAAGCATTATTTTCCAGGTTCCATTCCTTCATTTTTATGCTTTGTACTACAAATAGGGAATTCAAAGTTTTGCTATCTATATACCAAGCTTGCTCAAATCAAACTAAGGTATGAAAAATCTCCTTGACTGTATATATGCCACTGTATAGAAATTTTCTGATATTCATGGAATATGTGTTGTCATATAAAGACATGGAGCTCTGATTGTATATATGCCTCTGTAGAGAATTTTGTTTGTCATTTGTTGTATTTGTGCTGTTATGTTATGGAGCTTTTCTCCCTGGGCCTCCGCTGTAAATGGACCTTGTTCCAGTCGGACTTTTCCAGTAACCAAATGTAAAATAAATAAAATAAATAAATAAGTCTTGCTGTTTCTGAAAAAAAAATAGTTGGTTTACTTTTGATTGGGTTAGGAGCAATGAAATAACACCACCTACCGCTTTCATCTGAGTGATGCTCAGTGATTGCTTGCGGAAAAGATTTTTTAATAATAGCTATCCCTTTAGATTTGGAATTATCCCCGGATGCTACTATAGCCTTAATCCATTTTTTTTTATTTAAGGTACCTTTCCAATCCACTTTAAGCATGTGCATTTCCTGTAGAAAACATATATGCACCTCTGATTTGAAAATTAGGTGCAACAAGTTAAATTTATTTTTATCTTGCAGCCCTTTCACATTCCAAGAATCTATAATCCACATTCTAGGACTTACTCTGTAAAATGCATATTACTATTACTAATTTATAATGTTTGTACTCTAAAAGGCTCCAGAAGATTTTAGTACATGTAAGGTTTAAAAAGACAAAAAATAAGGAAACTTAAGAAAACATATGTCCAGCAGTAGCATCACACTCCTTCAAACCTAGTCCTGTGCCTACCCACCCGCCCCATTTGTTTGAAAGAGCAAAGGGAGATACGGTAACAAACATGAGTAATACTAAGTGTTTCTTGTCTTGAGAGATTATGTAACCTACAATAAACAATTCAAAACCATTTATTAACATCATAATAACTCCAAAACATATATACAATATCAGTACAATTCCTAGAATCATCATCCTGTACCCTTTTTACATGAAAACCACTCTTCTCCTAAATAAAATGTATAGAGCCATAATAGTATAATAATATTTACTTAACCTACAACATAATTAACCGCTGTTTTAACAGCATAATATTTCAGTATATTACAGTATCAGATAAGACACTAAATATATGTTGCTTATAATGGGTAGTATAGGAATACTGCTTAACATGCAGAACCTGGTTAATCCCATAGATACGGTAGAAAATAATAAATTGTGACATATTATAACATGTTATATTGTGTTATGTAATCATCATCTCACCTTAGGGGGTCTGTGTAAAATATCAGCCCCAATAGATTGTAGTGATCCCGGCTAGTTGAAAAATTAACAGTCGCATACTCTACAATTTTTATACTGAACTCAACACATTAAAACAAATTAGTATTTACAAAGGTCATAAACCATGACCTCTTTATCAAGCATCACATTATAGTTGACTTCAGAACATATGTGGTCATATTTCCCTATGTTAGCCACATTTTATTTTTCTCTTTCTTCATCTTTTAAAGATAAAAAGAAAGAAAGAAAGAGAAAAAAAAAAAAAAAAAAAAAAAAAAAAACAAATCATAGCCTTGTGCTTACAGCCAGGAACTATTAACTGTTAACAGCTACAAACAACCATAACTTTAAAAAAAGTATCTTTTCATATTAAGATAGTAAGACAGTAAAATAGTAAAATAAAATACAAATAAAATAGTCCTGGACAACATTGAATAGATCACAGTTATTTCACATCTGAATTCTGTCATTAGCTTAAGTAAGTTGAGTGGGAAATATGCTTAAAGTTAAAAAAAACAAATACCGTCATCATGGTTAGTGAAGCATCAATCCTGTTGAAACTGCTGCATCAAGCTTATTAAGAAATAAATTATATTTGTTTGAAACACTTTTATTTGCCAATATTTACCATCCAAGGCAGATCGTTAATTATGATCAAGACCCATGGATCATTCACATGCTTCATAACTCTCCATGGTCCCATTTATGTGACTCACTCTACAAAGGAAGGTTAAAGTGACAGTACAAGAAGTAGTAAGCCAGGTATGCTCCTGACCCCCAACAACAACTTTCATACATGTTCCTAAAAGGCTACTTCCTGCCTAGATAATATTTCCTGTTTTATATATTATTTAAACTAGTAGCTTCTAATGTAGCTAGTTTTTCCTGCAAACCATATCCACAAAAGCCAGCAGACTATCCAGTGATACAAGGGAACCAAAAGCCCAACGGTTATAAAACTTGACACAGTGAAGTTTATGGGGCTGGGGCTTTGCCGAAGCATTTAATAAAAGGAGCTTTATCTTCTGCAGTTGAGTCTACAGCAAACTTGGTATCACTGAGTATAAAAATCAGTATGCTTGGATACTGCATTTGGAACTTAATTTTTCGGTTTATCAGTTCCTCACAATAGATGGAGAGTTTTTGGCACTATTCTTTGATGGCTAACGGAAGATCTTGATATATGGATACTTTGTGACCCTTCCATATAATTTGATTTTGCCTTTTTGCTACTAGCAACACCCTTTGGACATCTTGAAAATTGAGCATTTTAACATAAATCTGTTAGGGGGTATCCATGTTTTTCCTTGTATGTAGGGCTCTATGGACTCTCTCGATTACAATTCCACCGTTGTTTGGTTTGGATTGTAGAATGAATTTGAACAGCTGCATGATTGTTTTGGATAGTTGATAGTGTTGCTAAAATTCTGGTATCCCTCTCACTAGTAAATTGTTGCACTGACTCCTAGCTTCTAAATCAATAAGCTTCTGTTGGATTTCGAGCAGAGTTTTTAGCACTCAGCTCATCTTTCAGCAAGGATATCTGGTATTCATTAGCTTTAGTATTCTCAACTATATTATCCATGTGCATCATCATCTGGTTTATCTTGTTGCCAAAGGCAGAAACTTGATCGGAGAATCCTTGCACTGCCACCTGGAGTGGTAATAGGGCTTCTTTCAGTTCCTCCATGTGAACGCTCGATTCCAACTTCTGTTTAGGATTGTTTCTGTTTAGCTCGAGCTGTTTATTTGTTTTCTGCCTTTTAGGTATAGTCTCCTTCTCCAGGGAAGCTATGGCTGAAAGTTTGGTCTTGCTGGTTTGTGTCTTCATAATTTTGGATTCTTTGGACACTTCTTTACAGTATTAAATATCCAATTCAAATAACAGCTAGTCTTGTGCTTGTTTCAGGCCTGGGATTTATACATGGTGGGTGGTCTCTTGGTTCTCTTGAGACTTGAAATAGCAAATATTAACCAATTTTCAGGACTGAAACATTTTCATTTAAGCCAGATAACTTTTCAGGTTGCATGTATTTGTTGATAAATCATTTTTTGGTGTAGATATGTGGCTAATTGTCTAATTCTGTTATTTTGAGCAGGATCCTCATGGAGAGGGTGTTCATAGGACATTCATCTTCTTGGAATTTCCACCTGCAAATATAATAACCTCCTTTGTGATCTAATGTGTCAACCTGTCCATCACTATTGCAAACAGATGTCATGATGTTTGTACATACAATAACAGTAATTTCACTGCTGTCTGTCTTAATATAGGTTGAGGTGACATCAACTAGTCTGTCAGGCCAGTGTGTGACCATGGCCTGTTGGGATATATATACACATCCGATAATCTGATATAGTTGATGACATCAGCAGTGTCTGTGTAATATCCATAATTACAGTGAGGATAGAACCCCTGTCTATCTAGGTTTACATACTACAGATCAGAGTACTTAACACACACACCACAGCACAAGTCCAAGTTTAACAGGACTGCAGGTGATCTTATGGTAGATGACAGCTGGCCACGTGGGAGACAGGAGGTTGGAGGCCTGCCTTGACTGGGTATTTATGCAAGCACCAAAACAGTGCAAAACCATGCCATTTGAGAACACAGTGTGTCATAAACATACACACTTGACTGCAGTAAAGATAGATGCCCTATCTATCCAGGTTTAAATACTACAGATCGGAGTACTTAATGCATGTGCCACAGCACAAGTCTAGGACTGCAGGTGATCTTATGGTAGAGAACATCACCAGGCCATGTGAGGGACAAGAGTTGGGAAGCCTGCCTCAATCAAAACAGTACAGATCCATATCATCTGAGAACTCAGTGTGGGATACACACTTCTATTTTTATTTATGCACTCTCAATTAACTGCAGTGAGAATAGAAGCCCTACCTGTCTAGGGTTATATACTACAGTTCAGAGTACTTAACACACATGCTACAGTACAAATCTAATTTTAGCAGCACTGCAGGTGATCTCATCATAGATGACATCAGCAGGCCACATGGGGAACAAGAGGTTGCAGCCCAGCTTTGACTGGATATTTGTGCATGCACCAAAACAATGCAAAACCATGACATTTGGGACATCAGTGTAGGATGCACACACACACACACACACACACACACACGCACACACGCACACACGCACACACACACACACACACACACACACAAAATTAGCTGCAGTGAGAATAGATGCCCTACCTATACAGTTTTCTGTACTGCAGATCAGAGTACTGAATGTGCAAGTCACAGGTCAAGTTTGATTTTGGCAGGACTGTAGGTGATCTTATGGTAGATGACATCAGCAGGCCATGTGGGAGACAAGAGATTGAAGGCCAGCTTCGACTGAATGTTTGTGCATTCAATAAAACAGAGCAGAATCATGCCATTTGGGTTATCAGTGTGGTATGCACTTGCACTTGTTCTTTATGGAGATACACACATATACCAAACTAGCTACAGTGAAAATAGAACCCTGCCTATATAGGTTTACATACTATAGATGAGTACACTTAACATGTGTGCCATGACACAAGTCTAATTTTATAGGACTGCAGGTGATCTTATGGTAGATGACAACAGCAGGCCACAATTCTACTTTTGTTTATAAACACACAAGTGTGCGTACACACACACACACACACACACACACACACACACACACACACACACACACACACACACACATATACTTGACTGCACTGAGATTAGAACCCCTACTTATCTAAGTTTATAGACTACACTTCAGAATACTTAACAACTGCATCACAGCACAGGTCTAGCTTTAATAGGACTGCAAGTGATCTAATGGTAGATTACATAACCAAACCATGTGTTCATCAACAGCTTGGGAGGCCTGCATAGTCATATTGCCTCAGTGTCATCTGAGACTAGTAGCCTAGCAGATGAATACTGTTCAGTAGCTTAGTTGTATAACAGAAGTCCCCTTATTGAGGCTATTTGTCTGTTTGTGTTTGGATGAGCAAGCCTGTGAGCACAGTGGATTGGCCATGTCCATGAGGGAGAACATAACATCATATATTAAAACTTGTACAGTGGGTGATAAATGTGTGGAAAACTCAAGATGATGTAGGGTTGTTGTGCGTGTTGCTGTTGTTTCAGGTAGGGAAACAAAGGGATGGGTTGTCTATATATGTACATGTACTTATATTGTGCTCTCAATT